>NW_019230371.1:88773-155917 GCF_002742605.1 Olea europaea var. sylvestris
TCCCTCATACGTCGTGACGAAAAGCGTGAGTTCAATCCAAAAGGGTCGCTACCTTATCGAAAAGTACTTTTGGGCCCAAACCGGACACCAAATGTAAAAGTCACGGTGAGTTCTTCAAACGTCGAAAATCCAAGCGTTCCAAATAAACAAGTGCCTGTTCTTCCAAAAATGCCAAAAATCCCTCATACGTCATGGTGAAGCAGTGAGTTCAATCCAAAAAGCTCGCTACATTTTCAAAAAGTACTTATGGGCCGAAAACGGACACCGTATGCAAAATTCACACTCAGCTCTTTGATCGCCGACAATTGAAGCGTTCCAAACAAGCAGGTGCTTGTTCATCCGTAAACGGCCAAAATCCCTAATACGTCGTGATGAAAGGGGTGAGTTAAATCCCAAAGGGTCGCTACCTTATCGAAAAGTACTTTTGGGCACCAAACGGACACCATATGTAAAAGTCACGGTCAGTTCTTCGAACATCGAAAATCAAAGCGTTCCAAGTAAAAAAGTGCCTGTTCTTCCAAAAATGCCAAAAATCCCTCATACGTCACGACGAAGCGGTGAGTTCAATCCAAAAGGGTCGCTACGTTTCTGAAAAGTACTTATAGGTCGAAAATGGACATCGTATGCGAAAGTCACACTCAGTTCTTCGATCGTCGACAATCCAAGCGTTCCAAACAAGCATACGCTCGTTCATCCCAAAACAGCCGAAATCCCTCATACGTCATGATGAAAAGGGTGCGTTAAATCCCAAAGGGTCGCTACCTTATCGAAAAGTACTTTTGGGCCCAAAACGGACACCATATGTAAAAGTCACGGTCAGTTCTTCGAACGTCGAAAATCAAAGCGATCCAAATAAACAAGTGCCTGTTCTTCCAAAAATCCCCAAAATCCCTCATACATCACGGCAAAGCTGTGAGTTCAATCCAAGAGGGTTGCTACATTTTTAAAAAGTACTTATGGTCCAAAAACGGACACCGTATACAAAAGTCACAGTCAGTTTTTCGATCGCCGACAGTCGAAGCGTTCCGAGCAGGCAAGTGCATGTTCATCCACAAACGGTCAAAATCCCTCGTACGTCGTGACGAAAAGCATGAGTTCAATCCAAAAGGGTCGCTACCTTATCGAAAAGTACTTTTGGGCCCAAAATGGACACCATATGTAAAAGTCACGGTCAGTTCTTCGAACGTCGAAAATCAAAGCGTTCCAAATAAACAAGTGCTTGTTCTTTCAAAAATCCCCAAAATCCCTCATTCGTCACGACGAAGCTGTGAGTTCAATCCAAAAGGGTCGCTACATTTCCGAAAAGTACTTATGGGCCCAAAACGGACACCGTATGCGAAAGTCACACTCAGTTCTTCGATCACCGACATTCGAAGCGTTCTGAACAAGCAAGTGCATGTTCATCCCCAAACGGTCGAAATCCCTCATACGTCGTGACAAAAAGTGTGAGTTCAATCCAAAAGGGTCGCTACCTTATCGAAAAGTACTTTTGGGCCCCAAACGGACACCATATGTAAAAGTCACGGTCAGTTCTTCGAACGTCGAAAATCCAAGCGTTCCAAATAAACAAGTGCCTGTTCTTCCAAAAATGCCTAAAATCCCTCATACGTCACGGCGAAGCGGTGAGTTCAATCCAAAAGGGTCGCTACATTTTCTGAAAAGTACTTATTGGCCGAAAACGGACACCATATGCAAAAGTCACACTCCGTTCTTCGATCGCCGACAATCCAAGCGTTCCAAACAAGCAAGTGCTTGTTCTTCCAAAAACGGCCGAAATCACTCATATGTCGTGATGAAAAGGGTGAGTTCAATCCAAAGGGTCGCTACCTTATCGAAAAGTACTTATTGGCCAAAAACGGACACCGTATGTGAAAGTCACACTCAGTTCTTCGATCGCCGACAATCCAAGCGTTCCAAACAAGCAAGTGCATGTTCATCCACAGACGGCCAAAATTCCTCATACGTCGTGATGAAAGGGGTGAGTTCAATCCAAAAGTGTCGCTACCTTATCGAAAAGTACGTTTGGGCCCAAAACGGACACCATATGTAAAAGTCACGGTCAGTTCTTCGAATGTTGAAAATCCAAGCATTACAAATAAACAAGTGCCTGTTCAACCAAAAATGCCCAAAATCCCTCATACGTCACGACGAAGCTGTGAGTTCAATCCAAAAAGGTCGCTATATTTTCGAAAAGAACTTATGGCCCGAAAACGGACACCATATGCGAAAGACACACTCAGTTCTTCTATCGCCGACAGTCCAAGCGTTCCGAACAAGCAAGTGCATGTTCATCCACAAACGGTCGAAATCCCACGTACGTTGTAACGAAAAGAGTGAGTTCAATCCGAAAGGGTCGCTCCATTTCCGAAAAGTGCTTCTGGGCCGAAAACGGACACCGTATGCGAAAGTCACACTCAGTTCTTCGATCGCCGACAATCCAAGAGTTCCAAACAAGCAAGCGCTTGTTCATCCACAAACGGCCGAAATCCCTCATACGTCGTGACGAAAAGGGTGAGTTCAATCCAAAGGGGTCGCTACATTTTCGAAAAGTACTTATGGGCCAAAAATGGACACCGTATGCGAAAGACACACTCAGTTCTTCGATCATCGAAAGTCCAAGCGTTACGAACATGCAAGTGCATGTTCATCCACAAACGGCCGAAATCCCTCATACGTTGTAATGAAAAGGGTGAGTTCAATTCGAAAGGGTCGCTCCATTTCCGGAACGTACTTATGGGCCCATAACGGACACCGTATGAGAAAGTCACACTCAGTTCTTCGATCGCCGACAATCCAAGAGTTCCAAACAAGCAAGTGCCTGTTCATCCACAAACGGCCGAAATCCTTCATACGTCGTGAAAGGGTCGCTACCTTAAAGAAAAGTACTTTTGGGCCCAAAACGGACACCATATGTAAAAGTCACGGTCAGTTCTTCGAAAGTCGAAAATCAAAGCCTTCCAAATAAACAAGTGCCTGTTCTTCCAAAATTGCCTAAAATCCCTCATTCGTCATGGCGAAGCGGTGAGTTCAATCCAAAAGGGTCGCTACATTTTCGAAAAGTACTTATGGGCCGAAAACGGACACCGTATGTGAAAGTCACACTCAGTTCTTCGATCGCCGACAATCTAAGCGTTCCAAACAAGCAAGTGCATGTTCATCCACAGACGGCCGAAATTCCTCATACGTCGTGATGAAAGGGGTGAGTTCAATCCAAAAGTGTCGCTACCTTATCGAAAAGTACGTTTGGGCCCAAAACGGACACCATATGTAAAAGCCACAGTCAGTTCTTCGAATGTCGAAAATCCAAGCATTACAAATAAACAAGTGCCTGTTCTACCAAAAATGCCCAAAATCCCTCATACGTCACGACGAAGCTGTGAGTTCAATCCAAAAGGGTCGCTACATTTTCGAAAAGAACTTATGGGCCGAAAACGGACACCGTATGCGAAAGACACACTCAGTTCTTCAATCGCCGACAGTCCAAGCGTTCCGAACAAGTAAGTGCATGTTCATCCACAAACGGCCGAAATCCCTCATACGTTGTAACGAAAAGGGTGAGTTCAATCCGAAAGGGTTGCTCCATTTCCGAAAAGTACTTATGGGCCGAAAACGGACACCGTATGCGAAAGTCACACTCAGTTCTTCGATCGCCGACAATCCAAGCGTTCCAAACAAGCAAGTGCTTGTTCATCCACAAACGGCCGAAATCCTTCATACGTCATGATGAAAGGGGTGAGTTGAATCCCAAAGGGTCGCTACCTTATCGAAAAGTACTTTTGGGCCCCAAACGGACACCATATGTAAAAGTCACGGTCAGTTCTTCGAACGTCGAAAATCCAAGCGTTCCAAATAAACAAGTGCCTCTTCTTCCAAAAATGCCTAAAATCCCTCATACGTCACGGCGAAGCGGTGAGTTCAATCCAAAAGGGTCGCTACATTTCTGAAAAGTACTTATGGGCCGAAAACAAACATCGTATGCCAAAGTTACACTCATTTCTTCTATCGCCGACAATCCAAGTGTTCCAAACAAGCAAGCTCTTGTTCATCCACAAACGGCCGAAATCCCACATACGTCGTGATGAAAAGGGTGAGTTCAATCCGAAAGGGTCGCTACATTTCCGAAAAGTACTTATGGGCCGAAAACGGACACCGTATGCGAAAGTCACACTCAGTTCTTCGATCATCGACAGTCCAAGCGTTACGAACAAGCAAGTGCATGTTCATCCACAAACGGTCGAAATCCCTTCTACGTTGTAATGAAAAGGGTGAGTTCAATCCAAAAGGGTCGCTCCATTTCCGGAACATACTTATGGGCCCATAACGGACACTGTATGCGAAAGTCACACTTAGTTCTTCGATCGCCGACAATCCAAGCGTTCCAAACAATCAAGTACCTGTTCATCCACAAACGGCCGAAATCCTTCATACGTCGTGAAAGGGTCGCTACCTTATCGAAAAGTACTTTTGGACCCAAAACTGACACCATATGTAAAAGTCACGGTCAGTTCTTCGAACGTCGAAAATCCAAGCGCTCCAAATAAACAAGTGCCTGTTCTTCCAAAATTGCCTAAAATCCCTCATTCGTCATGGCGAAGCGGTGAGTTAAATCCAAAAGGGTGGCTATATTTTCAAAAAGTACTTATGGGCCGAAAACGGACACCTTATGCGAAAGTTGCACTCAATTCTTCGATCGCCGACAATCCAAGCGTTCCAAACAAGCAAGTGCCTGGTCGTCCACAAATGGCCGAAATCCCTCATACGTCGTGACGAAAGGGGTGAGTTCAATCCAAAAGGGTCGCTACCTTATCGAAAAGTACTTTTGGGCCCAAAACGGACACCATATGTAAAAGTCACGGTCAGTTCTTCGAATGTCGAAAATCCAAGCGTTCCAAATAAACAAGTGCCTGTTCTTCAAAAAATGCCCAAAATCCCTCATACGTCATGGTGAAGCTGTGAGTTAAATCCAAAAGGGTCGCTACATTTCCGAAAAGTACTTATGGGCCAAAAACGGACACCGTATGCGAAAGTCACGCTCAGTTCTTCGATCGCCGACACTTCAAGCGTTCCAAACAAGCAAGTGCATGTTCATCCACAAACGGCCGAATCCCTCATACGTCATTATGAAAAGCATGATTTTAATTCAAAAGGGTCGCTACCTTATCGAAAAGTACTTTTGGGCCCCAAACGGACACCATATGTAAAAGTCACGGTCAATTTTTCGAACGTCGAAAATCAAAGCGTTCCAAATAAACAAGTGCCTGTTCTTCCAAAAGTGCCCAAAATCCCTCATACGTCACGGTGAAGCTGTGAGTTAAATCCAAAAGGGTCGCTACATTTTCGAAAAGTACTTATGGGCCGAAAACGGACACCGTATGCAAAAGTCACACTCAGTTCTTCGATCGTCGACAATCCAAGCGTTCCAAACAAGCAAGTGCATGTTCATCCACAGACGGTCGAAATTCCTCATACGTCGTGATGAAAGGGGTGAGTTCAATCCAAAAGTGTCGCTACCTTATCGAAAAGTATGTTTGGGCCCAAAATGGACACCATATGTAAAAGTCACGGTCAGTTCTTCGAATGTCGAAAATCCAAGCATTACAAATAAACAAGTGCCCGTTTTACCAAAAATGCCCAAAATCCCTCATACGTCACGGTGAAGCTGTGAGTTCAATCCAAAAGGGTCGCTACATTTCCGAAAAGAACTTATGGGCCGAAAATGGACACCGTATGCGAAAGACACACTCAGTTCTTCTACCGCCGACAGTCCAAGCGTTCCGAACAAGCAATTGCATGTTCATCCACAAACGGCCGAAATCCCTTGTACGTTGTAATGAAAAGGGTGAGTTCAATCCGAAAGGGTCGCTCCATTTTCGGAACGTACTTATGGGCCCATAACGGACACCGTATGCGAAAGTCACACTCAGTTCTTCGATCGCCGACAATCCAAGCGTTCCAAACAAGCGAGTGCCTGTTCATCCACAAACGGCCGAAATCCTTCATACGTCGTGAAAGGGTCGCTACCTTATCGAAAAGTACTTTTGGGCCCAAAACGGACACCATATGTAAAAGTTACGGTCAGTTCTTCGAACGTCGAAAATCCAAGCGCTCCAAATAAACAAGTGCCTGTTCTTCCAAAATTGCCTAAAATCCCTCATTCATCATGGCGAAGCGGTGAGTTCAATCCAAAAGGGTCGCTACATTTTTGAAAAGTACTTATGGGCCGAAAACGGACACCTTATGCGAAAGTCACACTCAATTCTTCGATCGCCGACAATCCAAGCGTTCCAAACAAGCAAGTGCCTGTTCGTCCACAAACGGCCGAAATCCCTAATACGTCGTGACGAAAGGGGTGAGTTCAATCCAAAAGGGTCGCTACCTTATCGAAAAGTACTTTAGGGCCCAAAACGGACACCATATGTAAAAGTCACGGTCAGTTCTTCGAATGTCGAAAATCCAAGCGTTCCAAATAAACAAGTGCCTGTACTACCAAAAATGCCCAAAATCCCTCATACGTCACGACGAAGCTGTGAGTTCAATCCAAAAGGGTCGCTACATTTTCGAAAAGAACTTATGGGCCGAAAACAGACACCGTATGCGAAACACACACTCAGTTCTTCTATCGCCGACAGTCCAAGCGTTCCGAACAAGCAAGTGCATGTTCATCCACAAACGGTCGAAATCCCTCGTACGTTGTAACGAAAAGGGTGAGTTCAATCCGAAAGGGTCGCTGCATTTTCGAAAAGTACTTATGGGCCGAAAATGGACACCGTATGCGAATGTCACACTCAGTTCTTTGATCGCCGACAATCCAAGCGTTCCAAACAAGCAAGTGCTTGTTCATCCACAAACGGCCGAAATCCTTCATACGTCATGATTAAAGGGGTGAGTTGAATCCCAAAGGGTCGCTACCTTACCGAAAAGTATTTTTGGGCCCCAAACGGATACCATATGTAAAAGTCACGGTCAGTTCTTCGAACGTCGAAAATCCAAGCGTTCCAAATAAACAAGTGCCTCTTCTTCCAAAAATGCCTAAAATCCCTCATACGTCACGGCGAAGCGGTGAGTTCAATCCAAAAGGGTCGCTACATTTCTGAAAAGTACTTATGGGCCGAAAACAAACATCGTATGCGAAAGTCACACTCAGTTATTCGATCGTCGACAATCCAAGCGTTCCAAACAAGCAAGCGCTTGTTCATCCACAAACAGCCGAAATCCCTCATACGTCGTGATGAATGGGGTGAATTCAATCCAAAAGGGTCACTACCTTATCGAAAAGTACTTATGGGCTCAAAACAGACACCGTATGTAAAAGTCACGGTCAGTTCTTCGAATGTCGAAAATCCAAGCGTTCCAAATAAACAAGTGCCTGTTCTTCCAAAAATGCCCAAAATCCCTCATACGTCATGGTGAAGCTGTGAGTTAAATCCAAAAGGGTCGCTACATTTCCGAAAAGTACTTACGGGCCGAAAACGGACACCGTATGCGAATGTCACACTCAGTTCTTTGACCGCCGACAATCCAAGCGTTCCAAACAAGCAAGTGCTTGCTCATCCACAAATGGCCGAAATCCTTCATACGTCATGATTAAAGGGGTGAGTTCAATCCGAAAGGGTCGCTACCTTACCGAAAAGTATTTTTGGGCCGAAAACGGACACCGTATGCGAAAGTCACACTCAGTTCTTCGATCGCCGACAATCCAAGCTTTCCAAACAAGCAAGTGCTTGTTCATCCACAAATGGCCGAAATCCTTCATACGTCATGATGAAAGGGGTGAGTTGAATCCCAAAGGGTCGCTACCTTACCGAAAAGTACTTTTGGGCCCCAAACGGACACCATATGTAAAAGTCACGGTCAGTTCTTCGAACGTCGAAAATCCAAGCGTTCCAAATAAACAAGTGCCTCTTCTTCCAAAAATGCCTAAAATCCCTCATACGTCACGGCGAAGCGGTGAGTTCAATCCAAAAGGGTCGCTACATTTCTGAAAAGTACTTATGGGCCGAAAACAAACATCGTATGCGAAAGTCACACTCAGTTATTCGATCGCCGACAATTCCAAGCATTCCAAACAAGCAAGCGCTTGTTCATCCACAAACGGGCGAAATCCCTCATATGTCGTGATGAAAGGGGTGAATTCAATCCAAAAGGGTCGCTACCTTTTCGAAAAGTACTTATGGGCCCAAAACGGACTCCGTATGTAAAAGTCACGGTAAGTTCTTCGAATGTCGAAAATCCAAGCGTTCCAAATAAACAAGTGCCTGTTCTTCCAAAAATGCCCAAAATCCCTCATACGCCATGGTGAAGCTGTGAGTTAAATCCAAAAGGGTCGCTACATTTCCGAAAAGTACTTATGGGCCGAAAACGGACACCGTATGCGAAAGCCACACTCAGTTCTTCGATCGCCGACAATCCAAGCGTTCCGAACAAGCAAGTGCATGTTCATCCACAAATGGCTAAAATCCCTCATACGTCATTACAAAATGAGTGATTTTAATTCAAAAGGGTCACTACCTTATCGAAAAGTACTTTTGGTCCCAAAACGGACACCATATGTAAAAGTCACGGTCTGTTTTTCGAACGTCGAAAATCCAAGAGTTCCAAATAAACAAGTACATGTTCTTCCAAAAATGCCCAAAATCCATCATACGTCACGGCGAAGCTGTTAGTTCAATCCAAAAGGGTCGCTACATTTCGGAAAAGTACTTATGGGCCGAAAATGGACACCGTATGCGAAAGTCACACTCAGTTCTTCGATCGCGGACAATCCAAGCGTTCCAAACAAGCAAGTGCATGTTCATCCACAAACGGTAGAAATCCCTCATACATCGTGATGAAAGGGGTGAGTTCAATCCGAAAGTGTCACTACCTTATCGAAGAGTACGTTTGGGCCCAAAACGACACCATATGTAAAAGTCACGGTCAGTTCTTCGAACGTCGAAAATCCAAGCATTCCAAATAATCAAGTGCCTATTCTTCCAAAAATGCCCAAAATCCCTCATACCTCACGACGAAGCTGTGAGTTCAATCCAAAAGGGTCGCTACATTTCCAAAATGTACTTATGGGCCGAAAACAGACACCGTATACGAAAGTCACGCTCGGTTCTTCGATCGCCGACACTTCAAGCGTTCCAAACAAGCAAGTGCATGTTCATCCACAAACGGCCGAAATCCCTCATACATCGTGACGTGAAGGGTGAGTTGAATCCAAAAGGGTCGCTACCTTATCGAAAAGTACTTTTGGGCCCCAAACGGACACCATATGTAAAAGTCATGGTCAGTTCTTCGAACGTCGAAAATCCAAGCGTTCCAAATAAACAAGTGCCTGTTCTTCCAAAAATGCCTAAAATCCCTCATACGTCACGGCGAAGCGGTGAGTTCAATCCAAAAGGGTCGCTACATTTCTGAAAAGTACTTATGGGCCGAAAACGGACACCATATGCGAAAGTCACACTCCGTTCTTCGATCGCCGACAATCCAAGCGTTCCAAATAAGCAAGTGCTTGTTCTTCCACAAACGGCTAAAATCACTCATACTTCGTGATGAAAAGGGTGAGTTCAATCCAAAGGTTCGCTACCTTATCGAAAAGTACTTATGGGCCGAAAACGGACACCGTATGTGAAAGTCACACTCAGTTCTTCGATCGCCGACAATCCAAGCGTTCCAAACAAGCAAGTGCATGTTCATCCATAGACGGCCGAAATTCCTCATACGTCGTGATGAAAGGGGTGAGTTCAATCCAAAAGTGACGCTACCTTATCGAAAAGTACGTTTTGGCCCAAAACGGACACCATATGTAAAAGTCACGGTCAGTTCTTCGAATGTCGAAAATCCAAGCATTACAAATAAACAAGTGCCCATTCTACCAAAAATGCCCAAAATCCCTCATACGTCACGGCGAAGCTGTGAGTTCAATCCAAAAAGGTCGCTACATTTCTGAAAAGAACTTATGGGCCGAAAACGGACACCGTATGCGAAAGACACACTCAGTTCTTCGATCGCCGATAGTCCAAGCGTTCCGAACAAGAAAGTGCATGTTCGTCCACAAATGGCCGAACTTCCTCGTACGTTGCAATGAAAAGGGTGAGTTCAATCCGAAAGGGTCGCTCCATTTCTGAAAAGTACTTATGGGTCGAAAACGGACACCGTATGCGAAAGTCACACTCAGTTCTTCGATCGTCGACAATCTAAGCGTTCCAAACAAGCAAGTGCTTGTTCATCCTCAAACGGCCGAAATCCCTCATACGTCATGATGAAAGGGGTGAGTTGAATCCCAAAGGGTCGCTACCTTATCGAAAAGTACTTTTGGGCCCCAAACGGACACCATATGTAAAAGTCACGGTCAGTTCTTCGAACGTCGAAAATCCAAGCGTTCCAAATAAACAAGTGCCTCTTCTTCCAAAAATGCCTAAAATCCCTCATACGTCATGGTGAAGCGGTGAGTTCAATCCAAAAGGGTCGCTATATTTTTGAAAAGTACTTATGGGCCGAAAATGGACACCGTATGCGAAAGTCACACTCAGTTCTTCGATCGCCGACAATCCAAGCGTGCCAAACAAGCAAGTGCATGTTCATCCTCAAACGGCCAAAATCCCTCATACGTCGTGACCAAAGGGGTGAGTTCAATCCAAAAGTGTCACTACCTTATCGAAAAGTACGTTTGGGCCCAAAACGGACACCATATGTAAAAGTCACGATCAGTTCTTTGAACGTCGAAAATCCAAGCGTTCCAAATAAACAAGTGCCTGTTCTTCCAAAAATGCCTAAAATCCCTCTTACGTCATGGCGAAGCGGTGAGTTCAATCGAAAAGGGTCGCTACATTTCTGAAAAGTACTTATGTGCCAAAAATGGACACCGTATGCGAAAGTCACGCTCAGTTCTTCGATCGTCGACACTTCAAGCGTTCCAAACAAGCAAGTGCATGTTCATCCACAAACGGCCGGAATCCCTAATACGTCGTGATGAGAAGGGTGAGTTGAATCCAAAAGGGTCGCTGCCTTATTGAAAAGTACTTTTGGGCCCCAAACGGACACCATATGTAAAAGTCACGATCAGTTCTTCGAACGTCGAAAATCCAAGCGTTCCAAATAAACAAATGCTTGTTCTACCGAAAATGCCTAAAATCCCTCATACGTCACGGTGAAGTGGTGAGTTCAATTCAAAAGGGTCGCTACATTTCTGAAAAGTACTTATGGGTCGAAAGCGGACACCGTATGGAAAAGTCACACTCCGTTCTTCGATCGCCGACAATCCAAGCGTTCCAAACAAGCAAGTGCTTGTTCATCCACAAACGGCCAAAATCACTCATACGTCGTGATAAAAAGGGTGAGTTCAATCCAAAGGGTCGCTACCTTATCGAAAAGTACTTATGGGCCGAAAACGGACACCGTATGTGAAAGTCACACTCAGTTCTTCGATCGCCGACAATCCAAGCGTTCCAAACAAGCAATTGCATGTTCATCCACAGACCGCCGAAATTCCTCATACGTCGTGATGAAAGGGGTGAGTTCAATCCAAAAGTGTCGCCACCTTATCGAAAAGTACGTTTGGGCCCAAAACGGACACCATATGTAAAAGTCACGGTCAGTTCTTCCAATGTCGAAAATCCAAGCATTACAAACAAACAAGTGCCTGTTCTACCAAAAATACCTAAAATCCCTCATACATCATGGCGAAGCTGTGAGTTCAATCCAAAAGGGTCACTGCACTTCCGAAAAGAACTTATGGGCCGAAAACGGACACCGTATGCGAAAGACACACTCAGTTCTTCGATCGCCGACAGTCCAAGCGTTCCTAACAAGCAAGTGCATGTTCATCCACAGACGGCTGAAATCCCTCGTACGTTGTAACGAAATGGGTGAGTTCAATCCGAAAGGGTCGCTCCATTTCTGAAAAGTACTTATGTGCCGAAAACGGACACCGTATGCGAAAGTCACACTCAGTTCTTCGATCGCCGACAATCCAAGCGTTCCAAACAAGCAAGTGCTTGTTCATCCACAAATGGCCGAAATCCCTCATACGTTATGATGAAAGGGGTGAGTTGAATCCCAAAGGGTCGCTACCTTATCGAAAAGTACTTTTGGGCCCCAAACGGACACCATATGTAAAAGTCACGGTCAGTTCTTCGAACGTCGAAAATCCAAGCGTTCCAAATAAACAAGTGACTCTTCTTCCAAAAATGCCTAAAATCCCTCATACGTCACGGCGAAGCGGTGAGTTCAATCCAAAAGGGTCGCAACATTTTCGAAAAGTACTTATGGGCCGAAAACGGACACCGTATGTAAAAGTCACACTCAGTTCTTCGATCGCCGACAATCCAAGCGTGCCAAACAAGCAAGTGCATGGTCATCCACAAACGGCCGAAATCCCTCATACGTCATGACAAAAGGGGTGTGTTCAATCCAAAAGTGTCGCTACCTTATCGAAAAGTACGTTTGGGCCCAAAACGGACACCATATTTAAAAGTCACGGTCAGTTCTTCGAACGTCGAAAATCCAAGCGCTCCAAATAAACAAGTGCCTGTTCTACCAAAAATACCTAAAATCCCTCATACGTCACGGCGAAGCAGTGAGTTCAATCCAAAAGGGTTCTACATTTCTGAAAAGTACTTATGGGCCGAAAACGGACACCGTATGCGAAAGTCACCCTCAGTTCTTCGATCGCCAACAATCCAAGCGTTCCAAACAAGCAAGTGCTTGTTCACCCAAAAATGGCCGAAATCCCTCATACATCATGATGAAATGGGTGAGTTCAATCCAAAAGGGTCGCTACATTTCAGAAAAGTACTTATGGGCCGAAAAGGGACACCGTATGCGAAAGTCACACTCCGTTCTTCGATCGTCGACAGTCCAAGCGTTCCGAACAAGCAAGTGCATGTTCATCCACAAATGGCCAAAATCCCTTGTACGTTGTAATGAAAAGGGTGAGTTCAATCCGAAAGGGTCGCTCCATTTCCGGAACGTACTTATGGGCCCATAACGGACACCGTATGCGAAAGTCACACACAGTTCTTCGATCGCCGACAATCCAAGCGTTCCAAACAAGCAAGTGCCCGTTCATCCACAAACGGTCGAAATCCTTCATACGTCGTGAAAGGGTTGCTACCTTATCGAAAAGTACTTTTGGGCCCAAAACGGACACCATATGTAAAAGTCACGGTCAGTTCTTCGAACGTCGAAAATCCAAGCGCTCCAAATAAACAAGTGCCTATTCTTCCAAATATTCCCAAAATCCCTCATACCTCTCGACGAAGCTGTGAGTTCAATCCAAAAGGGTCGCTACATTTCCGAAAAGTACTTATGGGCGAAAAACGGACACCATATGCGAAAGTCACACTCCGTTCTTCGATCGCCGACAATCCAAGCGTTCCAAACAACCAAGTGCTTGTTCATCCACAAATGGCCGAAATCACTCATACGTCATGATGAAAGCGGTGAGTTAAATCCCAAAGGGTCGCTACCTTATCGAAAAGTACTTTTGGGCTCAAAACGGACACCATATGTAAAAGTCACGGTCAGTTCTTCGAACGTCGAAAATCCAAGCGTTCCAAATTAACAAGTGCCTATTCTTCCAAAAATGCCTAAAATCCCTCATACGTCATGGTGAAGCTGTGAGTTCAATCCAAAAGGGTTGCTACATTTTCGAAAAGTACTTATGGACCGAAAACGGACACCGTATGCGAAATTCACACTCAGTTCTTCGATCGCAGACAATCCAAGCGTTCCAAACAAGCAAGTGCTTGTTCACCCAAAAACGGTCGAAATCCCTCATACATCATGATGAAAAGGGTGATTTCAATCCAAAAGGGTCGCTACATTTTCGAAAAGTACTTATGGGCCGAAAACGGACACCGTATGCGAAAGTCACACTCAGTTCTTCGATCGCTTTTCGAAAAGTACTTATGGGCCGAAAACGGACACCGTATGCGAAAGTCACACTCAGTTCTTCGATCGCCGACAATCCAAGCGTGCCAAACAAGCAAGTGCATGGTCATCCACAAACGGTCGAAATCCCTCATACGTCATGACAAAAGGGGTGAGTTCAATCCAAAAGTGTCGCTACCTTATCGAAAAGTACGTTTGGGCCCAAAACGGACACCATATGTAAAAGTCACGGTCAGTTCTTCGAACGTCGAAAATCCAAGCGCTCCAAATAAACAAGTGCCTGTTCTTCCAAAAATACCTAAAATCCCTCATACGTCACGGCGAAGCGGTGAGTTCAATCCAAAAGGGTTGCTACATTTCTGAAAAGTACTTATGGGCCGAAAACGGACACCGTATGCGAAAGTCACCCTCAGTTCTTCGATCGCCAACAATCCAAGCGTTCCAAACAAGCAAGTGCTTGTTCACCCAAAAATGGCCTAAATCCCTCATACATCATGATGAAATGGGTGAGTTCAATCCAAAAGGGTCGCTACATTTCAGAAAAGTACTTATGGGCCGAAAAGGGGCACCGTATGCGAAAGTCACACTCCGTTCTTCGATCGTCGACAGTCCAACCGTTCCGAACAAGCAAGTGCATGTTCATCCACAAACGGCCGAAATCCCTTGTACGTTGTAATGAAAAGGGTGAGTTCAATCTGAAAGGGTCGCTCCATTTCCGGAATGTACTTATGGGCCCATAACTGACACCGTATGCGAAAATCACACACAGTTCTTCGATCGCCGACAATCCAAGCGTTCCAAACAAGAAAGTGCCTGTTCATCCACAAACGGCCGAAATCCTTCATACGTCGTGAAAGGGTCGCTACCTTATCGAAAAGTACTTTTGGGCCCAAAACGGACACCATATGTGAAAGTCACGGTCAGTTCTTTGAACGTCGAAAATCCAAGCGCTCCAAATAAACAAGTACCTATTCTTCCAAAAATTCCCAAAATCCCTCATACCTCTCGACGAAGCTGTGAGTTCAATCCAAAAGGGTCACTGCATTTCCGAAAAGAACTTTGGGCCGAAAACGGACACCGTATGCGAAAGACACACTCAGTTCTTCGATCGCCGACAGTCCAAGCGTTCCTAACAAGCAAGTGCATGTTCATCCACAGACGGCTGAAATCCCTTGTACGTTGTAACGAAAAGGGTGAGTTCAATCCGAAAGGGTCGCTCCATTTCTGAAAAGTACTTATGTGCCGAAAACGGACACCGTATGCGAAAGTCACACTCAGTTCTTCGATCGCCGACAATCCAAGCGTTCCAAACAAGCAAGTGCTTGTTCATCCACAAATGGCCAAAATCCCTCATACATTATGATGAAAGGGGTGAGTTGAATCCCAAAGGGTCGCTACCTTATCGAAAAGTACTTTTGGGCCCCAAACGGACACATATGTAAAAGTCACGGTCAGTTCTTCGAACGTCGAAAATCCAAACGTTCCAAATAAACAAGTGCCTGTTCTTCCAAGAATGCCTAAAATCCCTCATACATCATGGCGAAGCGGTGAGTTCAATCCAAAAGGGTCGCTACATTTCTGAAAAGTACTTATGTGCGAAAAACGGACACCATATGCGAAAGTCACACTCCGTTCTTCGATCGCCGACAATCCAAGCGTTCCAAACAACCAAGTGCTTGTTCATCCACAAATGGCCGAAATCACTCATACGTCATGATGAAAGGGGTGAGTTAAATCCCAAAGGGTCGCTACCTTATCGAAAAGTACTTTAGGGCTCAAAACGGACACCATATGTAAAAGTCACGGTCAGTTCTTCGAACGTCGAAAATCCAAGCGTTCCAAATTAACAAGTGCCTATTCTTCCAAAAATGCCTAAAATCCCTCATACGTCATGGTGAAGCTGTGAGTTCAATCCAAAAGGGTTGCTACATTTTCGAAAAGTACTTATGGGCCGAAAACGGACACCGTATGCGAAATTCACACTCAGTTCTTCGATCGTCGACAAACCAAGCGGTCCAAACAAGCAAGTGCTTGTTCAACCAAAAACGGCCGAAATCCCTCATACATCGTGATGAAAAGGGTGATTTCAATCCAAAAGGGTCGCTACATTTCCGAAAAGTACTTATGGGCCGAAAACGGACACCGTATACGAAAGTCACACTCAGTTCTTCGATCGCTGACAATCCAAGCATTTCGAACAAGCAAGTGCATGTTCATCCACAAACGTCGAAATCCCTCATACGCCATGATGAGAAGCGTGTGTTCAATCCAAAACGGTCGCTACCTTATTGAAAAGTACTTTTGGGCCCAAAACGGACACCATATGTAAAACTCACGGACAGTTCTTCGAACGTCGAAAATCCAATCGTTCCAAATAAACAAGTGCCTATTCTTCCAAAAATGCCCAAAATCCCTCATACGTCACGGTGAAGCTATGAGTTCAATCCAAAAGGGTCACTACATTTTCGAAAAGTACTTATGGGCCGAAAATGGACACCGTATGCAAAAGTCACACTCAGTTCTTCGATCGCCGACAGTCCAAGCATTCCGATCAAGCAAGTCCATGTTCATCCACAAACGTCGAAATCCCTCATACGTCATGACAAAAAGCATGAGTTCAATCCAAATGGCTCGCTACCTTATCGAAAAGTACTTTCGGGCCCAAAACGGACACCATATGTAAAACTCACGATCAGTTCTTCGAACGTCGAAAATCCAAGCGTTCCAAATAAACAAGTGCCTGTTCTTCCAAAAATGCCCAAAATCCCTCATACATCACGGCTAAGCGGTGAGCTCAATCCAAACGGGTCGCTACATTTCCGAAAAGTACTTATGTGCCGAAAACGGGCACCGAATGCGAAAGTCACAGGCAGTTCTTCGATTGCCGACAATCCAAGCGTTCCAAACAAGCAAGTGCTTGTTCATCCACAAACGGTCGAAATCCCTCATACGTCGTGATGAAAAGGGTGAGTTCAATCCAAAAGGGTCGCTACATTTCCGAAAAGTACTTATGGGCCGAAAACGGACACCGTATACGAAAGTCACACTCAGTTCTTCGATCGTCGATAGTCCAAGCATTCCGAACAAGCAAGTCCATGTTCATCCACAAATGTCGAAATTCCTCATACGTCATGACGAAAAGCGTGAGTTCAATCCAAAAGGCTCGCTACCTTATCGAAAAGTACTTTTGGGCCCAAACGGACACCATATGTAAAACTCACGGTCAGTTCTTCGAACGTCGAAAATCCAAGCGTTCCAAATAAACAAGTGCCTATTCTTCCAAAAATGCCTAAAATCCCTCATACGTCACGGCGAAGCGGTGAGTTCAATCCAAAAGGGTCGCTACATTTCTGAAAAGTACTTATGGGCCGAAAACGGACACCGTATGCGAAAGTCACACTCAGTTCTTCGATCGCCGACAATCCAAGCATTCCAAACAAGCAAGTGCATGTTCATCCAAAAACGGTTGACATCCCTCATATGTCGTGACGAAAGGGGTGAGTTCAATCCAAAAGTGTCGCTACCTTATCGAAAAGTACGTATGGGCCCAAAACGGACACCATATGTAAAAGTCACGGTCAGTTCTTCGAACGTCGAAAATCCAAGCATTCCAAATAAACAAGTGTCATTTCTTCAAAAAATGCCCAAAATCCCTCATACGTCACGGCGAAGCAGTGAGTTCAATCGAAAAGGGTCGCTACATTTCCGAAAAGTACTTATGGGCCTAAAACGGACACTGAATGCGAAAGTCACGATCAGTTCTTCGATTGTCGACAATCCAAGCATTCCAAATAAGCAAGTGCTTGTTCATCCGCAAATGGCCAAAATCCCTCATACGTCGTGACGAAAGGGGTGAGTTAAATCCCAAAGGGTCGCTAGCTTATCGAAAAGTACTTTTGGGCCCCAAACGGACACCATATGTAAAAGTCACGGTCAGTTCTTCGAACGTCGAAAATCCACGCGTTCCAAATAGACAAGTGCCTGTTCTTCCAAAAATACCTAAAATCCCTCATACGTCGCGGTGAAGTGGTGAGTTCAATCCAAAAGGGTCGTTACACTTCCGAAAAGTACTTATGGGCCGAAAACGGACACCGCATGCGAAAGTCACACTCAGTTCTACGATCGCCGTCAATCCAAGCGTTCCAAGCAAGCAAGTGCATGTTCATCCACAAACGGCCAAAATCCCTCATTTGTCATGACGAAAGGGGTGAGTTCAATCCAAAAGTGTCGCTACCTTATCGAAAAGTACGTTTGGGCCCCAAACGGACACCATATGTAAAAGTCATGGTCAGTTCTTCGAACGTCGAAAACCCAAGCGTTCCAAATATAAAAGTGCCTCTTCTTCCAAAAATGCCCAAAATCACTCACGGCGAAGCTATGAGTTCAATCCAAAAGGGTCGCTACATTTTCGAAAAGTACTTATGGGCCGAAAATGGACACCGAATGCGAAAGTCACACTCAGTTCTTCGATTGTCGACAATCCAAGCGTTCCAAACAAGCAAGCACTTGTTCATCCACAAACGGTCGAAATCCCTCATACGTCGTGATAAAAAGGGTGAGTTCAATCCAAAAGGGTCGCTACATTTCCGAAAAGTACTTATGGGCCGAAAATGAAAACCTTATGCCGAAGTCACACTCAGTTCTTCAATCGCCGACAATCCAAGCATTCCAAAAAAGCAAGTGCTTGTTCATCCACAAACGGCCGAAATCCCTCATAAGTCATGATGAAAAGGGTGAGTTCAATCCAAAAGGGTCGCTACATTTCCGAAAAGTACTTATGGGCCGAAAACGGACACCGTATACGAAAGTCACACTCAGTTCTTCGATCGCCGACAATCCAAGCAATCCGAACAAGGAAGTGCATGTTCATCCACAGATGACCGAAATCCCTCATATGTCGTGACGAAAGGGGTGAGTTCAATCCAAAAGTGTCGCTACCTTATCGAAAAGTACGTTTGGGCCCGAAATTGACACCATATGTAAAAGTCACGGTCAGTTCTTCGAACATCAAAAATCCAAGCATTCAAAATAAACAAGTGCCTGTTCTTCCAAAAATGCCCAAAATCCCTCATATGTCACGGCGAAGCTATGAGTTCAATCCAAAAGGGTCGCTACATTTTTGAAAAGTACTTATGGGCCGAAAACGGACCCCGATTGCGAAAGTCACACTCAGTTCTTCCATTGCCAACAATCCAAGCGTTCCAAACAAGCAAGCACTCGTTCATCCACAAACGGTTGAAATCCCTCATACGTCGTGATGAAAAGGGTGAGTTCAATCCAAAAGGGTCGCTACATTTCTGAAAAGTACTTATGGGCCGAAAATGGACACCGTATACGAAAGTCACACTCAGTTCTTCGATCACCGACAATCCAAGCGTTCCAAACAAGCAAGTGCATGTTCATCCACAAACGGCTGAAATCCCTCATATGTCGTGATGAAAGGGGTGAGTTAAATCCCAAATGGTTGCTACCTTATCGAAAAGTACTTTTGGGCCCCAAACGGACACCATATGTAAAAGTCACAGTCAGTTCTTCGAACGTCGAAAATCCAAGCGTTCCAAATAAACAGTGCCTGTTCTTCCAAAAATGCCTAAAATCCCTCATACGTCGCGGCGAAGCGGTGAATTCAATCCAAAAGGGTCGCTACATTTCCGAAAAGTACTTATGGGCCGAAAACGGACATCGAATGTGAAAGTCACAGTCAGTTCTTTGATTGACGACAATCCAAGCGTTCCAAACAAGAAAGTGCTTGTTTATCCACAAACGGTCAAAATCCCTCATACGTTGTGATGAAAAGGGTGAGTTCAATCCAAAAGGGTCGCTACATTTCTGAAAAGTATTTATGGGCCGAAAACGGACACCGTATGCGAAAGTCACACTCAGTTCTTCGATCGCCAACAGTCAAAGCGTTCCGGACAAACAAGTGCATGTTCATCCACAAATGGCTGAAATCCCTCGTACGTTGTAAAGAAAAGGGTGAGCTTAATCCGAAAGGGTCGTTCCTTTTCCGAAAAATACTTATGGGCCCAAAACGGACACAGTATGCGAAAGTCACACTCAGTTCTTCGATCGCCGACGATCCAAGCGTTCCAAACAAACAAGTGCTTGTTCATCCACAAACGGCCGAAATCCCTCATATGTCGTGATGAAAGGGGTGAGTTAAATGCCAAATGGTCGCTATCTTATCGAAAAGTACGTTTGGGCCCAAAATGGACACCATATGTAAAAGTCACGGTCAGTTCTTCGAACGTCGAAAATCCAAGTAATCCAAATAAACAAGTGCCTGTTCTTCCAAAAATGCCCAAAATCCCTCATATGTCATGGGAAAGCTGTGAGTTCAATCCAAAAGGGTCGCTACATGTTCGAAAAGTACTTATGGGCCGAAAACGAACATCGAATGCGAAAGTCACACTCAGTTCCTCGATTGCCAACAATCCAAGCGTTCCAAACAAGCAAGTGCTTGTTCATTCACAAAGGGTCGAAATCCCTCATACGATGTGATGAAAAGGGTGAGTTCAATCCAAAAGGTTCGCTACATTTCTGAAAAGTACTCATGGTCCGAAAACGGACACCGTATGCGAAAGTCACACACAGTTCTTCGATCGTCGACAGTCCAAGCGTTCCGAACAAACAAGTACATGTTCATCCACAAACGGCTGAAATCCCTCGTACATTGTAACGAAAAGGGTTACTTCGATCCAAAAGGGTCGCTAAATTTCCGAAAAGTACTTATGGGCCGAAAACGGACACCGTATGCGAAAGTCACCCTCAGTTCTTCGATCGTCGACAATCCAAGCGTTCCAAACAAGCAAGTGCTCGTTCATCCACAAACGGCCGAAATCCCTCTTATGTCGTGACGAAAGGGGTGAGTTAAATCCCAAAGGGTTGCTACCTTATCGAAAAGTACTTTTGGGCCCCAAACGGACACCATATGTAAAAGTCACGGCCAGTTCTACGAACGTCGAAAATCCAGGCGTTCCAAATAAAAAGTGCTTGTTCGTCCAAAAATGCCTAAAATCCCTCATATGTTCCGGCGAAGCGGTGAGTTCAATTCGAAAGGGTCGCTACATTTCTGAAAAGTACTTATGGGCCCAAAATGGACACAGTATGCGAAAGTCACACTCAGTTATTCGATCGCCGACAATCCAAGCATTCCAAACAAACAAGTGCCTGTTCATCCACAAACGCCGAAATTCCTCATATGTCATGACGAAAGGGGTGAGTTAAATCCCAAATGGTTTCTACCTTATCGAAAAGTACTTTTGGGCCCCAAACGGACACCATATGTAAAAGTCACGTCAGTTCTTCGAACGTCGAAAATCCAAGCGTTCCAAATAAACAAGTGCCTGTTCTTCCAAAAATGCCTAAAATCCCTCATACGTCGCAGCGAAGTGGTGAGTTCAATTCAAAAGGGTCGCTACATTTTCGAAAAGTACTTATGGGCCGAAAACGGACACCGTATGCAAAAGTCACACTCAGTTCTTCGATCGCCGACAATCCAAGCGTTCCAAACAAGCAAGTGCATGTTCATCCACAAACGGCTGAAATCCCTCATACGCCGTGACGAAAGGCGTGAGTTCAATCCAAAAGGGTCGCTACCTTATCGAAAAGTACTTTTGGGCCCAAAACGGACACCATATGTAAAAGTCACGGTCGGTTCTTTGAACGTCAAAAATCCAAGTGTTCCAAATAAACAAGTGCTTGTTCTTCCAAAAATGCCCAAAATCCCTCATACGTCACAGCAAAGCCGTGTGTTCAATCCAAAAGGGTCGCTATATTTTCGAAAAGAACTTATTGGCCGAAAACGGACACCGTATGCGAAAGTCACACTCAGTTCTTCGATCGCCGACAATCCAAGCATTCCAAACAAGCAAGTGCTTGTTCATCCACAAACGGCCGAAATCACTCATACGTCATGATGAAAGGGGTGAGTTCAATCCAAAAGTGTCGCTACCTTATCGAAAAGTACGTTTGGGCCCAAAACGGACACCATATGTAAAAGTCACAGTCAGTTCTTCGAACGTCGAAAATCCAAGGATTCCAAATAAACAAGTGTCCGTTCTTCAAAAAATGCCCAAAATCCCTCATACGTCACGGCGAAGCTGTGAGTTCAATCGAAAAGGGTCGCTACATTTTCGAAAAGTACTTATGGGCCGAAAACGGACAACGAACGCGAAAGTCAAACTCAGTTCTTCGATTGTCGACAATCCAAGCGTTCCAAACAAGCAAGCACTTTTTCATCCACAAACGGTCGAAATCCCTCATACGTCATGATAAAAAGGGTGTAATCAATCCAAAAGGGTCGCTACATTTCCGAAAAGTACTTATGGGCCGAAAACGGACACCGTATGCGAAAGTCACACTCAGTTCTTCGATTGCCAACAATCCAAGCGTTCCAAACAAGCATGTGCTTGTTCATCCACAAACGGTCGAAATCCCTCATACGTTGTGATGAAAAGGGTGAGTTCAATCCAATAGGTTCGCTACATTTTTGAAAAGTACTTATGGGCCGAAAACAAACACCGTATGCGAAAGTCACACTCAGTTCTTCGATCGCCGACAGTCCAAGTGTTCCGAACAAACAAGTGCATGTTCATCCACAAATGGCTGAAATCCCTCGTACGTTGTAACGAAAAGGGTGAGTTCAATCCAAAAGGGTCGCTTCATTTCCAAAAAGTACTTATGGGCCCAAAACGGACACTGTATGCGAAAGTCACACTCAGTTCTTTGATCGCCGACAATCCAAGCGTTCCAAACAAGCAAGTGCTTGTTCATCCACAAATGGCCAAAATCCCTCATATGTCGGGTCGAAAGGGGTGAGTTAAATCCCAAAGGGTTGCTACCTTATCGAAAAATACTTTTGGGTCCCAAACGGACACCATATGTAAAAGTCACGGCCAGTTTTTCGAACGTCGAAAATCCAAGCGTTCCAAATAAACAAGTTCTTGTTCTTCCAAAAATGCCTAAAATCACTCATATGTCGCGGCGAAGCGGTGGGTTCAATCCGAAAGGGTAACTACATTTTCGAAAATTACTTATGGGCCCAAAATAGACATCGTATGCAAAAGTCACACTCAGTTCTTCGATCGCCGACAATCCAAGCGTTCCAAACAAGCAAGTGCATGTTCATCCACAAATGGCCGAAATCGTTCATACATCGTGGTGAAAGGGGTGAGTTCAATCCAAAAGTGTCGTTACCTTATCGAAAAGTACGTTTGGGCCCAAAACGGACACCATATGTAAAAGTCACTGTCAGTTCTTCGAACGTCGAAAATCCAAGCATTCCAAATAAACAAATGCCTGTTCTTCCAAAAATGCCCAAAATCCCTCATACGTCACGGCGAAGCGGTGAGTTCAAACCAAAAGGGTCGCTACATTTCCGAAATGTACTTATGGGCCGAAAATGGACACCGAATGCGAAAGTCACACTCAGTTCTTCGATTGCTGACAAACCAAGCGTTCCAAACAAGTAAGCGCTTGTCCATCCACAAACGGTCAAAATCCCTTATACGTCGTGATGAAAAGGGTGAGTTCATTCCAAAAAGGTCGCTACATTTCTGAAAAGTGCTTATGGGCCGAAAACGGACACCGTATGCGAAAGTCACACTCAGTTCTTCGATCACCGACAATCCAAGCGTTCCAAACAAGCAAGTGCTTGTTCATCCTCAAACGGCCGAAATCCCTAGTACGTCGTGACGAAAAGGGTGAGTTCAATCCAAAAGGTTCGCTACATTTCTGAAAAGTACTTATGGGCCGAAAACGGATACCGAATGTGAAAGTCACACTCAGTTCTTCGATCGCCGACAATCCAAGTGTTCCAAATAAACAAGTGCCTGTTCATCTAAAAATGCCCAAAATCCCTCATACGTCACGGTAAAGCCACGTGTTCGATCCAAAAGGGTCGCTACATTTTCAAAAAGTACTTATGGGCTGAAAATGGACACCGTATGCAAAAGTCACACTCAGTTCTTCGATCGCCGACAATCCAAGCATTCCAGACAAGCAAGTGCTTGTTCATCCACAAATGGCCAAAATCCCTCATATGTCGTGATGAAAGGGATGAGTTAAGTCCCAAAGGGTTGCAACCTTATCGAAAAGTACTTTTAGGCCCCGAACGGACACCATATGTAAAACTCACGGTCAGTTCTTCGAATGTCAAAAATCCAAGCCTTCCAAATAAACAAGTGCCTATTATTCCAAAAATGCCTAAAATCCCTCATACATCGCGGTGAAGCGGTGAGTTCAATCCAAAAGGGTCGTTACATTTCTAAAAAGTACTTATGGGCCTTAAACGGACACCGTATGCGAAAGCCACACTCAGTTCTTCGATTGTCGACAATCCAAGCGTTCCAATCAAGCAAGTGCGTGTTCATCCACAAACGGTCGAAATCCCTCATACGTCGTGATGAAAACGGTGAGTTCAATCCAATAGGTTCGCTACATTTCTTAAAAGTACTTATAGGCCGAAAATGGACACCGTATACGAAAGTCACACTCAGTTCTTCGATCGCCGATAGGCCAAGTGTTCCGAACAAACAAGTCCATGTTCAACCACAAACGGCTGAAATCCATCGTACGTTGTAACGAAAAGGGGAGTTCAATCCGAAAGGGTTGCTCCATTTTCGAAAAGTACTTATGGGCCCAAAACGGACACCGTATGCGATGGTCACACTTTGTTCTGCGATCGCCGACAATCCAAGCGTTCCAAACAAGCAAGTGCTTGTTCATCCACAAACGGCCGAAATCCTGCATATGTCATGACGAAAGGGGTGAGTTAAATCCCAAAGGGTTGCTACCTTATCGAAAAGTACTTTTGGGCCTCAAACGGACACCATATGTAAAAGTCACGGTCAGTTCTTCGAACGTCGAAAATCCAAGCATTCCAAAATCCCTCATACGTCGCGGCGAAGCGATGAGTTCAATCCAAAAGGGTCGCTACATTTCCGAAAAGTACATATGGGCCGAAAACGAACACTGTATGCAAAAGTCACACACAGTTCTTCGATCGCCGACATTCCAAGCGTTCCGAACAAGTAAGTTCATGTTCATCCACTAACGGCCAAAATCCTTCATACATCGTAACGAAAAGCGTGAGTTCAATCCAAAAGGGTCGCTACCTTATCTAAAAGTACTTTTGGGCCCGAAACGGACACCATATGTAAAAGTTACGGTCAGTTCTTCGAACGTCGAAAATCCAAACGTTCTAAATAAACAAGTGCCTGTTCTTCCAAAAATGTCCAAAATCCCTCATACATCACGGGAAAGCTGTGAGTTCAATCCAAAAGGGTCGCTACATTTTCGAAAAGTACTTATGGGCCGAAAATGGACACCGTATGCGAAAGTCACACTCAGTTCTTCGACTGCCGACAATCCAAGTGTTCCAAACAAGCAAGTGCTTGTTCATCCAAAAATGGTCGAAATCCCTCATACGTCGGGATGAAAAGGGTGAGTTCAATCCAAAAGGTTTGCTACATTTCCGAAAAGTACTTATGGGCCAAAAACGGACACCGTATGCGAAAGTCACACTCAGTTCTTCGATCGCCGACAGTCCAAGTGTTCCGAACAAACAAGTGCATGTTCATCCACAAACGGCTGATATCCCTTGTACGTTGTAATTAAAAGGGTGAGTTCAATCCGAAAGGGTCGCTCCATTTCCGAAAAGTACTTATGGCCCCAAAACGGACACCGTATGCGAAAGTCACACTCAGTTCTTCGATCGCCGACAATCCAGGCGTTCCAAACAAGCAAGTGGTTGTTCATCCACAAACGGCCGAAATCCCGCATATGTCATGACGAAAGGGGTGAGTTAAATCCTAAAGGGTTGCTACCTTATCGAAAAGTACTTTTGGGCCCCAAACGGACACCATATGTAAAAGTCACGGTCAGTTCTTCGAACGTCGAAAATCCAAGCATTCCAAATAAACAAGTGCCTGTTCTTCCAAAAATGCCTAAAATCCCTCATACGTCACGGCGAAGTGGTGAGTTCAATCCAAAAGGGTCGCTACATTTTCGAAAAGTACTTATGGGCCGAAAACGGACACCGTATGCGAAAGTCACACTCAGTTCTTCGATCGCTGACAATCCAAGCATTCCAAACAAGCAAGTGCATGTTCATCCACAAATGGCAGAAATCCCTTATACGTCGTGTAGAAAGGGGTGAGTTCAATTCAAAAGTGTCGCTACCTTATCGAAAAGTACGTTTGGGCCCAAAATGGACACCATATGTAAAAGTCACGGTCAGTTCTTCGAACGTCGAAAATCGAAGCATTCCAAATAAACAAGTGCCTGTTCTTCCAAAAATGCCCAAAATCCCTCATACATCTCGGCAAAGCTATGAGTTCAATCCAAAAGGGTCGCTACATTTCCGAAAAGTACTTATGGGCCGAAAACGGACACCGAATGCGAAAGTCACACTCAGTTCTTCAATCGCCGACAATCCAAGCGTTCCAAACAAGCTAGTGCTTGTTCCTCCACAAACGACCGAAATCCCTCATACGTCGTGATGAAAAGGGTGAGTTCAATCCAAAAGGTTTGCTACATTTCCGAAAAGTACTTATGGGCCGAAAACAGACACCGTATGCGAAAGTCACACTCAGTTCTTCGATCGCCGACAGTTCAAGCGTTCCGAACAAACAAGTGCATGTTCATCCACAAAGGGCTGAAATCCCTCGTACGTTGTAATGAAAAGGGTGAGTTCAATCCGAAAGGGTCGTTCCATTTCCGAAGAGTACTTATGGGCCCAAAACGGACACCATATTCGAAAGTCACACTCAGTTCTTCGATCGCCGTCAATCCAAGCATTCCAAACAAGCAAGTGGTTGTTCATCCACAAACGGCCGAAATCCATAATACGTCACGATGAAAGGGGTGAGTTAAATCCCAAAGGGTTGCTACCTTATCGAAAAGTACTTTTGTGCTCCAAACGGACACCATATGTAAAAGTCACGGTCAGTTCTTCGAACGTCGAAAATCCAAGCGTTCCAAATAAACAAATGCCTGTTCTTCCAAAAATTCGTAAAATCCATCATAGGTCATAGCGCAACTGTGAGTTCAATCCAAAAGGGTGCTACATTTTTGAAAAGTACTTATGGGCCGAAAATGGACACCGTATGCGAAAGTCACACTCAGTTCTTCGATCGCCGATAGTCCAAGCATTCCGAACAAGCAAGTCCTTGTTCAGCCATAAACGGTCGAAATCCCTCATGCGTCACGATGAAAAGCGTGAGTTCAATCCAAAAGGGTCACTACCTTATCTAAAAGTACTTTTGGGCCCGAAACGGACAACATATGTAAAAGTTACGGTCAGTTCTTCGAACGTCGAAAATCCAAACGTTCTAAATAAACAAGTACCTGTTCTTCCAAAAATGCCAAAAATCCCTCATACGTCACGGCAAAGCCGTGAGTTCAATCCAAAAGGGTCGCTACATTTTCGAAAAGTACTTATGGGTCGAAAATGGACACCGTATGCGAAAGTCACTCTCAGTTCTTCGACAGCCGACAATCCAAGTGTTCCAAACAAGCAAGTGCTTGTTCATCCAAAAGCGGTCGAAATCCCTCATACGTCGGGATGAAAAGGGTGAGTTCAATCCAAAAGGTTTGCTACATTTCCAAAAAGTACTTATGGGCCGAAAACGGACACCGTATGCGAAAGTCACACTCAGTTCTTCGATCGCCGACTGTCCAAGTGTTCCGAACAAACAAGTGCATGTTCATCGACAAACGGCTGAAATCCCTTGTACGTTGTAATTAAAAGGGTGAGTTCAATCCGAAAGGGTCGCTCCATTTCCGAAAAGTACTTATGGCCCCAAAACGGACACCGTATGCGAAAGTCACACTCAGTTATTCGATCGCCGACAATCCAGGCGTTCCAAACAAGCAAGTGGTTGTTCATCCACAAACGGTCAAAATCCCGCATATGTCATGACGAAAGGGGTGAGTTAAATCCTAAAGGGTTGCTACCTTATCGAAAAGTACTTTTGGGCCCTAAACGGACACCATATGTAAAAATCACGGTCAGTTCTTCGAACGTCGAAAATCCAAGCGTTCCAAATAAACAAGTTCCTGTTCTTCCAAAAATGCCTAAAATCCCTCATACGTCACGGCGAAGTGGTGAGTTCAATCCAAAAGGGTCGCTACATTTTTGAAAAGTACTTATGGGCCGAAAACGGACACCGTATGCGAAAGTCACACTCAGTTCTTCGATCGCTGACAATCCAAGCATTCCAAACAAGCAAGTGCATGTTCATCCACAAACGGCCGAAATCCCTCATACATCGTGTAGAAAGGGGTGAGTTCAATCCAAAAGTGTCGCTACCTTATCGAAAAGTACGTTTGGTCCCAAAACGGATACCATATGTAAAAGTCACGGTCAGTTCCTCGAACGTCGAAAATCCAAGCATTCCAAATAAACAAGTGCCTGTTCTTCCGAAAATGCCCAAAATCTCTCATACATCGCGGCGAAGCTGTGAGTTCAATCCAAAAGGGTCGCTACATTTTCGAAAAGTACTTATGGGTAGAAAACGGACACCGAATGCGAAAGTCACACTCAGTTCTTCGATAGCCGACAATGCAAGCGTTCCGAACAAGCAAGTGCTTGTTCATCCACAAACGGTCGAAATCCCTAATACATCGTGATGAACAGGGTGAGTTCAATCCAAAAGGGTCGCTACATTTCCGAAAACTACTTATGGGCCTAAAACGGACACCGAATGCGAAAGTCACACTCAGTTCTTCGATTGTCGACAATCCAAGCGTTCCAAACAAGCAAACGCTTGTTCATCCACAAACGGTCAAAATCCCTCATACGTCGTGATGAAAAGGGTGAGTTCAATCCAAAAGGGTCGCTACATTTCCGAAAAGTACTTATAGGCCGAAAATGGACACCGTATGCGAAATTCACACTCAGTTCTTTGATCGCCGACAATCCAAGCGTTCCAAACAAGCAAGTGCTTGTTCATCCACAAACGGTCAAAATCCCTCATACATCGTGATGAACAGGGTGAGTTCAATCTAAGAGGGTCGCTACATTTCCAAAAAGTACTTATGGGCCTAAAACGGACACCGAATGAGAAAGTCACACTCAGTTCTTCGATTGTCGACAATCCAAGCGTTCCAAACAAGCAAACGCTTGTTCATCCACAAACGATCAAAATCCCTCATACGTCGTGATGAAAAGGGTGAGTTCAATGCAAAAGGGTCGCTACATTTCCGAAAAGTACTTATAGGCCGAAAATGGACACCGTATGCGAAGTCACACTCAGTTCTTCGATTGTCGACAATCCAAGCGTTCCAAACAAGCAAGTGCTTGTTCATCCTCAAACTGTCAAAATCCCTCATACGTCGTGATGAAAAGGGTGAGTTCAATCCAAAAGGGTCGCTACATTTTTGAAAAGTACTTATGGGCCAAAAACGGACACCGTATGCAAAAGTCACACTCAGTTCCTCGATCGTCGACAATCCAAGCGTTCCAAACAAGCTAGTGCTTGTTCCTCCACAAACGACCGAAATCCCTCATACGTCGTGATGAAAAGGGTGAGTTCAATCCAAAAGGTTTGCTACATTTCCGAAAAGTACTTATGGCCGAAAACAGACACCGTATGCGAAAGTCACACTCAGTTCTTCGATCGCTGACAGTTCAAGCGTTCCGAACAAACAAGTGCATGTTCATCCACAAATGGCTGAAATCCCTCGTACGTTGTAATGAAAAGGGTGAGTTCAATCCGAAAGGGTCGTTCCATTTCCGAAGAGTACTTATGGGCCCAAAACGGACACCATATTCGAAAGTCACACTCAGTTCTTCGATCGCCGCCAATCCAAGCGTTCCAAACAAGCAAGTGGTTGTTCATCCACAAACAGCCGAAATCCATAATACGTCATGACGAAAGGGGTGAGTTAAATCCCAAAGGGTTGCTACCTTATCGAAAAGTACTTTTGTGCCCCAAACGGACACCATATGTAAAAGTCACGGTCAGTTCTTCGAACGTCGAAAGTCCAAGCGTTCCAAATAAACAAATGCCTATTCTTCCAAAAATTCGTAAGATCCATCATACGTCATACCGTAACTGTGAGTTCAATCCAAAAGGGTCGCTACATTTCCGAAAAGTACTTATGGGCCGAAAATGGACACCATATGCGAAAGTCACACTCAGTTCTTCGATCGCCGACAGTCCAAGCATTCCGAACAAGCAAGTCCTTGTTCAACCATAAACGGTCGAAATCCCTCATGCGTCATGATGAAAAGGATGAGTTCAATCAAAAAGGGTCGCTACCTTATCGAAAAGTATTTTGGGGCCCAAAATGAACACCATGTGTAAAAGTGACGGTCAGTTCCTCGAACGTCGAAAATCCAAGCATTCCAAATAAACAAGTGCCTGCTCTTCCGAAAATGCCCAAAATCCCTCATACATCGCGGCGAAGCTGTGAGTTCAATCCAAAAGGGTCGCTACATTTTCGAAAAGTACTTATGGGTAGAAAACGGACACCGAATGCGAAAGCCACACTCAGTTCTTCGATTGCCGACAATGCAAGCGTTCCAAACAAGCAAGTGCTTGTTCATCCACAAACGGCCGAAATCCCTAATACATCGTGTTGAATAGGGTGAGTTCAATCCAAAAGGGTCGCTACATTTTCGAAAAGTACTTATGGACCTAAAACGGACACCAAATGCGAAAGTCACACTCAGTTCTTCGATTGTCGACAATCCAAGCGTTCCAAACAAGCAAACGCTTGTTCATCCACAAACGGTCGAAATCCCTCATACGTCGTGATGAAAAGGGTGAGTTCAATCCAAAGGGGTCGCTACATTTCCGAAAAGTACTTATAGGCCGAAAATAGACACCGTATGCGAAATTCACACTCAGTTCTTTGATCGCCGACAATCCAAGCGTTCCAAACAAGCAAGTGCTTGTTCATCCACAAACGGTCAAAATCCCTCATACATCGTGATGAACAGGGTGAGTTCAATCCAAGAGGGTCGCTACATTTCCAAAAAGTACTTATGGGCCTAAAACGGACACCGAATGCGAAAGTCACACTCAGTTCTTCGATTGTCGACAATCCAAGCGTTCCAAACAAGCAAACGCTTGTTCATCCACAAACGGTCAAAATCCCTCATACGTCGTGATGAAAAGGGTGAGTTCAATCCAAAAGGGTCGCTACATTTTCGAAAAGTACTTATAGGCCGAAAATGGACACCGTATGCAAAGTCACACTCAGTTCTTCGATTGCCGACAATCCAAGCGTTCCAAACAAGCAAGTGCTTGTTCATCCTCAAACGGTCGAAATCCCTCATACGTCGTGATGAAAAGGGTGAGTTCAATCCAAAAGCGTCGCTACATTTTCGAAAAGTTCTTATGGGCCAAAAACGGACACCATATACGAAAGTCACACTCAGTTCCTCGATCATCGACAATCCAAGCGTTCCAAACAAGCAAGCACTTCTTCATCCACAAATGGCCAAAATCACTCATACGTCGTGATGAAAAGGGTGAGTTCAATCCAAAAGGGTCATTACATTTTCAAAAAGTACTTATGGGCCAAAAATGGACACCGTATGCGAAAGTCACACTCAGTTCTTCGATCGTCGACAGCCCAAGCGTTTCGAACAAGCAAGTTCACGTTCATCCACAAACGGCTGAAATCCCTCATACGTCGTGATGAAAGGGGTGAGTTCAATCCAAAAGTGTCGCTACATTTTACGAAAAGTACTTATGGGCCTAAAACGGACACCGAATGCGAAAGTCACACTCAGTTCTTCGATTGTCGACCATCCAAGCGTTCCAAACAAGCAAACGCTTGTTCATCCACAAACGGTCGAAATCCCTCATACGTCGTGATGAAAAGGGTGAGTTCAATCCAAAAGGGTCGCTACATTTCTGAAAAGTACTTATAGGTGGAAAATGGACACCGTATGCGAAAGTCACGCTCAGTTCTTCGATTGCGGACAATCCAAGCGTTCCAAACAAGCAAGTGCTTGTTCATCCTCAAACGGTTGAAATCCCTCATACGTCGTGATGAAAAGGTTGAGTTCAATCCAAAAGGGTCGCTACATTTTCGAAAAGTACTTATGGGCCAAAAACGGACACCGTATGCGAAAGTCACACTCAGTTCCTCGATCGCCGACAATCCAAGCGTTCCAAACAAGCAAGTGCTTGTTCATCCACAAATGGCCGAAATCACTCATACGTCGTGATGAAAAGGGTGAGTTCAATCCAAAAGGGTCGCTACATTTTCAAAAAGTACTTATGGGCCGAAAATGGACACCGTATGCAAAAGTCACACTCAGTTCTTCGATCGTCGACAGTCCAAGCGTTTCGAACAAACAAGTTCATGTTCATCCACAAACGGCCGAAATCCCTCATACGTCGTGATGAAAGGGGTGAGTTCAATCCAAAAGTGTCGCTACCTTATCGAAAAGTACGTTTGGGCCCAAGGCGGACACCATATTTAAAAGTCACGGTCAGTTCTTCGAACGTCGAAAATCCAAGCATTCCAAATAAACAAGTGCCTGTTCTTCCAAAAATGACCAAAATCCCTCATACGTCATAGCGCAACAGTGAGTTCAATCCAAAAGGGTCGCTACATTTCCAAAAAGTACTTATGGGCCGAAAACGGACACCGAATGCGAAAGTCACACTCAGTTCTTCGATTGCCAACAATCCAAGCGTTCCAAACAAGCAAGTGCTTGTTCATCCACAAACGATCGAAATCCCTCATACGTCGTGAGGAAAAGGGTGAGTTCAGTCCAAAAGGGTCACTAAATTTTCGAAAAGTACATATAAGCCGAAAACGGACACCGTATGCGAAAGTCACACTCAATTCTTCGATCGCCGATAGTCCAAGCGTTCCGAACAAACAAGTGCATGTTCATCCACAAACGACCGAAATCCCTCATACGTCGTGACGAAAGGGGTGAGTTCAAACCAAAAGTGTCGCTACCTTATCGAAAAGTACGTTTGGGCCCAAAGCGGACACCATATGTATAAGTCACGGTCAGTTCTTCGAACGTCGAAAATCCAAGCATTCCAAATAAACAAGTGCTTGTTCTTCCAAAAATGCCCAAAATCCCTCATACATCATGGCGAAGCTGTGAGTTCAATCCAAAAGGGTCGCTACATTTCCAAAAAGTACTTATGGGCCGAAAACGGACACCGTATGCGAAAAGTCACACTCAGTTCTTCGATCGGCGACAATCCGAGCGTTCCAAACAAGCAAGTGCATGTTCATTCACAAACGGCTGAAATCCCTCATACATCATGATGAAAGGGGTGAGTTCAATCCAAAAGTATCGCTATCTTTTCGAAAAGTACGTTTGGGCCCAAAACGGACACCATATGTAAAACTCACGGTCAGTTCTTCGAACGTAAAAAATCCAAGCATTCCAAATAAACAAGTGCCTGTTCTTCCAAAAATGCCCAAAATCTCTCATACGTCACAGCAAAGCGGTGAGTTCAATCCAAAAGGGTCGCTACATTTCCAAAAAGTACTTATGGGCCGAAAACGGACACCGAATGCGAAAGTCAGACTCTGTTCTTCGATTTCTGACAATCCAAGCGTTCCAAACAAGCAAGCGCTTGTTCATCCACAAACGGTTGAAATCCCTCATACGTCGTGATGAAAAGGGTTAGTTCAATCCAAAAGGGTAGCTACATTTCCGGAAAGTACTTATGGGCCGAAAACGGACACCGTATGCGAAAGTCACACTCAGTTCTTCAATCGTCGACAATCCAAGCGTTCCAAACAAGCAAGTGCTTGTTCATCCACAAACAACCAAAATCCCTCAAACGTCGTGATGAAAAGGATGAGTTCAATCCAAAAGGGTCGCTACGTTTTTGAAAAGTACTTATGGGCCAAAAACGAACACCGTATGCGAAAGTCACACTGAGTTCTTCGATCGCCGACAATCCAAGCGTTCCAAACAAGCAAGTGCTTGTTCATCCACAAAGGGACGAAATCCCTCATACATCGTGACAAAAGGGGTGAGTTCAATCCAAAAGTGTCGCTACCTTATCAAAAAGTACGTTTGGGCCCAAAAGGGACACCATATGTAAAAGTCACGGTCAGTTCTTCGAACGTTGAAAATCCAAGCATTCCAAATAAACAAGTGCCTGTTCTTCCAAAGATGCCCAAAATCCCTCATACGTTACAGCGAAGCTACGAGTTCAATCCAAAAGGGTCACTACATTTTCGAAAAGTAGTTATGGGCCGAAAACGGACACCGTATGCGAAAGTCACACTCAATTCTTCAATCGCCGACAATCCAAGCGTTCCGAACAAGCAAGTGCTTGCTCATCCACAAACGGCTGAAATACCTTATACGTCATGATGAAAAGGGTGAGTTCAATCCAAAAGGTTCGCTACATTCCTGAAAAGTACTTATGGGCCGAAAACGGACACCGTATGCGAAAGTCGCACTCAGTTCTTCGATCGCCGACAGTCCAAGTGTTCCGAACAAACAAGTGCATGTTCATCCACAAACGGCTGAAATCCCTCGTACGTTGTAACGAAAAGGGTAAGTTCAATCTGAAGGGGTCGCTCCATTTCTGAAAAGTACTTATGGGCCCAAAATGGACACCGTATGCGAAAGTCACATTCAGTTCTTCGATCGTCGAAAATCCAAGCGTTCCAAACAAGCAAGTGCTTGTTCGTCCACAAACGGTCGAAATCCTGCATATGTCATGACGAAAAGGGTGAGTTAAATCCCAAAGGGTTGCTACCTTATCGAAAAGTACTTTTATGCCTCAAACGTTCACCATATGTAAAGGTCATGGTCAGTTCTTCGAACGTCGAAAATCCAAGCATTGCAAATAAACAAGTGCCTATTCTTCCAAAAATGCCTAAAATCCCTCATACGTCGTGGTGAAGTGGTGAGTTCAATCCAAAAGGGTCGCTGCATTTCTGAAAAGTACTTATGGGCCGAAAACGGACACCGTATGCGAAAGTCACACTCAGTTCTTCAATCGCCGACAATCCAAGCGTTCCAAACAAGCAAGTGCATGTTCATCCACAAACGGCCGAAATCCCTCATACGTCGTGACGAAAGGGATGAGTTCAATCCAAAAGTGTCGCTACCTTATCGAAAAGTACGTTTGGGCCCAAAACGGACACCATATGTAAAACTCACGGTCAGTTCTTCGAACGTCAAAAATCCAAGCATTCCAAATAAACAAGTGCCTGTTCTTCCAAAAATGCCCAAAATCCCTCATACGTCACGGCAAAGCGGTGAGTTCAATCCAAAAGGGTCGCTACATTTCCAAAAAGTACTTATGGGCCGAAAACGGACACCGAATGCGAAAGTCACTCTGTTCTTCGATTTCCGACAATCCAAGCGTTCCAAACAAGCAAGCGCTTGTTCATCCACAAACGGTCGAAATCCCTCATACGTTGTGATGAAAAGGGTGAGTTCAATCCAAAAGGGTCGCTACATTTCCGAAAAGTACTTATGGGCCGAAAACGGGCACCGTATGCGAAAGTCACACTCAGTTCTTCAATCGTCGACAATCCAAGCGTTCCAAACAAGCAAGTGCTTGTTCCTCCACAAACGGCTGAAATCCCTCATACGTCGTGATGAAAAGGGTGAGTTCAATCCCAAAGGGTCGCTACATTTCCGAAAAGTACTTATGGGCCGAAAACGGACACCGTATGCGAAAGTCACACTTAGTTCTTCGATAGCCGACAGTTCAAGCGTTCCGAACAAACAAGTGCATGTTCATCCACAAATGGCTGAAATCCCTCATACATTGTAACGAAAAGGGTGAGTTCAATCTGAAAGGGTCGTCCCATTTTCGAAAAGTACTTATGTGCGGAAAACGGACACCGTATGCGAAAGTCACACTCAGTTCTTCGATTGCCGACAATCCAAGCATTCCAAGTAAGTGCATGTTCATCCACAAACGGCCAAAATCCCTCATACGTCATGCCGAAAGGGGTGAGTTAAATCCCAAAGGGTTGCTACCCTATCGAAAAGTACTTTTGGGCCCCCAACGGACACCATATGTAAAAGTCACGGTCAGTTCTTCGAACGTCGAAAATCCAAGCGTTCCAAATAAACAAGTGCCTGTTCTTCCAAAAATGCCTAAAATCCATCATACTTCACAGCGAAGCCGTGAGTTCAATCCAAAAGGATAGCTACATTTCCGAAAAGTACTTATGGGCCGAAAACGGACACCGTATGCGAAAGTCACACTCAGTTCTTCGATTGCCGACAGTCCAAGCATTCTGAACAAGCAAGTCCTTGTTCATCCATAAACGGTCGAAATCCCTCATGCGTCGTGACGAAAAGTGTGAGTTCAATCCAAAAGGGTCGCTACCTTATCGAAAAGTATTTTTGGACCCAAAACGAACACCACGTGTAAAAGTCACGGTCAGTTCTTCTATCGTCGAAAATCCAAGTATTCCAAATAAACAAGTGCCTGTTCTTCCAAAAATAGCCAAAATCCCTCATACATCACGACGAAGCTGTGAGTTCAATCCAAAAGGGTCGCTACGTTTCCAAAAAGTACTTATGGGCCGAAAACGGACGCCGTATGCGAAAGTCACACTCAGTTCCTCGATCGCCGACAGTCCAAGCGTTCCAAACAAGCAAGTGCTCGTTCATCCACAAACGGTCGAAAACCCTCGTACGTCATATATAAAGGGTGAGTCCAATCCAAAAGGGTCGCTCCATTTTCGAAAAGTACTTATGGACCCAAAACGGACACCGTATGTGAAAGTCACACTCAGTTCTTCAATCGCCGGCAATCCAAGCATTCCAAACAAGCAAGTGCTTGTTCATCCACAAACGGTCGAAATTCCTCATACGTCATGATGAAAAGGGTGAGTTCAATCCAAAAGGGTCGCTACATTTCCGAAAAGTACTTACGGGCCTAAAACGGACACCGAATGCGAAAGTCACACTCAGTTCTTCGATTGTCGTCAATCCAAGCGTTCCAAACAAGCAAGCGCTTGTTCGTCCACAAACGGTCGAAATCCCTCATACGTCACGATGAAAAGGGTGAGTTCAATCCAAAAGGGTCGCTACATTTATGAAAAGTACTTGTGGGCCGAAAATGGACACCGTATGCGAAAGTCACACTCGGTTCTTCGATCGCCGATAGTCCAAACGTTTCGAACAAGGAAGTCCATGTTCATCCACAAATGATCGAAATCCCTCATACGTCATGACGGAAACCGTGAGTTCAATCCAAAAGGGTCGCTACCTTATCGAAAAGTACTTTTGGGCCCAAAACGGACAGCATATGTAAAAGTCACGGTCAGTTCTTCGAACGTCGAAAATCCAAGCATTCCAAATAAACAAGTGCCTGTTCTTCCAAAAATGCCCAAAATCCCTCATACGTTACGGCGAAGCTGTGAGTTAAATCCAAAAGGGTCGCTACATTTCCGAAAAGTACTTATGTGTCGAAAACGAACGTCGAATGCGAAAGTCACACTCAGTTCTTCGATTGCTGACAATCAAAGCATTCTGAACAAGCATGTCCTTGTTCATCCATAAATGGTCGAAATCCCTCATGCGTCACGAAGAAAAGTGTGAGTTCAATCCAAAAGGGTCGCTACCTTATCGAAAAGTATTTTTGGACCCAAAACGAACACCATGTGTAAAAGTCACGGTCAGTTCTTCGAACGTCGAAAATCTAAGCATTCCAAATAAACAAGTGCCTGTTCTTCCAAAAATGCCCAAAATCCCTCATACATCATGACGAAGCTGTGAGTTCAATCCAAAAGGGTCGCTACATTTCCGAAAAGTGCTTATGGGCCGAAAATGGACACCGAATGTGAAAGTCACACTCAGTTCTTCGATTGCCTACAATCCAAGTGTTCCAGACAAGCAAGCGCTTGTTCATCCATAAACGGTCGAAATCCCTCATACGTCGTGACGAAAAGGGTGAGTTCAATCCAAAAGGGTCGCTACATTTCCGAAAAGTACTTATGGGCCGAAAACGGACACCGTATGCGAAAGTCACACTCAGTTCTTCAATCGCCTACAATCCAAGCGTTCCAAACAAGCAAGTGCTTGTTCATCCACAAACGAGCGAAATTCCTCATACGTCGTGATGAACAGGGTGAGTTCAATCCAAAAGGGTCGCTACATTTCCGAAAAGTACTTATGGCCCTAAAACGGACACCGAATGCGAAAGTCACACCCAGTTCTTCGATTGCCGTCAATCCAAGCGTTCCAAACAAGCAAGCGCTTGTTCATCCCCAAACGGTCGAAATCCCTCATACGTCATGATGAAAAGGGTGAGTTCAATCCAAAAGGGTCGCTACAGTTCTTCGATCCCCGATAATCCAAGCGTTCCAAACAAGCAAGTGCATGTTCATCCACAAACGGCCGAAATCCCTCATAAGTCATGACGAAAGGGGTGAGTTCAACCCAAAAGTGTCGCTACCTTATCGATAAGTACGTTTGGCCCCAAAATGGATGCCATATGTAAAAGTCACGGTCAGTTCTTCGGACGTCGAAAATCCAAGCATTCCATATAAACAAGTGCCTGTTCTTCCAAAAATGCCCAAAATCCCACATACGTCACGGCAAAGTAGTGAGTTAAAACCTAAAGGGTCGCTACATTTCCGAAAAGTACTCAGGGGCGGAAAACGGACACCGAATGCGAAAGTCACACTCAGTTCTTCGATTGTCGACAATCCAAGCGTTCCAAACAGGCAAGCGCTTGTTCATCCACAAACGGTCAAAATCCCTCATACGTCATGATGAAAAGGGTGAGTTCAATCCAAAAGGGTCGCCAAATTTTCGAAAAGTACTTACAGGCCGAAAACGTACACCGTATGCGAAAGTCACACTCGGTTCTTCGATCGCCGACAGTCCAAGCGTTCCGAACAAGTAAGTCCATGTTCATCCACAAACGGCCGAAATCCCTCATATGTCATGACGAAAGGGGTGAGTTCAATCCAAAAGTGTCGCTACCTTAACGAAAAGTACGTTTGGGCCCAAAACGGACACCATATGTAAAAGTCACAGTCAGTTCTTCGAACGTCGAAAATCCAAGCATTCCATATAAACAAGTGTCTGTTCTTCCAAAAATGCCCAAAATCCCACATACGTCACGGTGAAGCAGTGAGTTAAATCCAAAAGGGTCGCTACATTTCCGAAAAGTACTTATGGGCAGAAATCGGACACCGAATGCGAAAGTCACACTCAGTTCTTCGATTGTCGACAATCCAAGCGTTCCAAACAGGCAAGCACTTGTTCATCCACAAACGGTCGAAATACCTCATACGTCATGATGAAAAGAGTGAGTTCAATCCAAAAGGGTCGCTACATTTCCGAAAAGTACTTACAGGCCGAAAACGTACACCGTAAGCGAAAGTCACACTCGGTTCTTCGATCGTCGCTAGTCCAAGCATTTCGAACAAGCAAGTCCATGTTCATCCACAAACGATCGAAATCCCTCTTACGTCGTGATGAAAAGCGTAAGTTCAATCCAAAAGGGTCGCTACCTTATCGAAAAGTACTTTTGGGCCCAAAACGGACAGCATATGTAAAAGTCACGGTCAGTTCTTCGAACGTCGAAAATCCAAGCATTCCAAATAAACAAGTGCCTGTTCTTCCAAAAATGCCCAAAATCCCTAATACGTCACGGCGAAGCTGTGAGTTAAATCCAAAAGGGTCGCTACATTTCCGAAAAGTACTTATGGGCCGAAAACGGACGCCGAATGCGAAAGTCACACTCAGTTCTTCGATTGCCGACAATCCAAGCATTCTGAACAAGCAAGTCCTTGTTCATCCATAAATGGTCGAAATCCCTCATGCGTCGCGACGAAATGTGTGAGTTCAATCCAAAAGGGTCGCTACCTTATCGAAAAGTATTTTTACACCCAAAACGAACACCATGTGTAAAAGTCACGGTCAGTTCTTCGAACGTCGAAAATCTAAGCATTCCAAATAAACAAGTGCCTATTCTTCCAAAAATGCCCAAAGTCCCTCATACATCACGACGAAGCTGTGAGTTCAATCCAAAAGGGTCGCTACATTTTCGAAAAGTGCTTATGGGCCGAAAATGGACACCGAATGCGAAAGTCACACTCAGTTCTTCGATTGCCGACAATCCAAGTGTTCCAGACAAGCAAGCGCTTGTTCATCCATAAACGGTTGAAATCCCTCATACGTCGTGACGAAAAGGGTGAGTTCAATCCAAAAGGGTCGCTACATTTCCGAAAAGTACTTATGGGCCGAAAATGGACACCGTATGCGAAAGTCACACTCAGTTCTTCAATCGCCTACAATCCAAGCGTTCCAAACAAGCAAGTGCTTGTTCATCCACAAATGAGCGAAATTCCTCATACGTCGTGATGAACAGGGTGAGTTCAATCCAAAAGGGTCGCTACATTTCCGAAAAGTACTTATGGCCCTAAAACGGACACCGAATGCGAAAGTCACACTCAGTTCTTCGATTACCGTCAATCCAAGCGTTCCAAACAAGCAAGTGCTTGTACATCCACAAATGGTCGAAATCCCTCATACGTCATGATGAAAAGTGTGAGTTCAATCCAAAAGGGTCGCTACAGTTCTTCGATCCCCGACAATCCAAGCGTTCCAAACAAGCAAGTGCATGTTCATCCACAAACGGCCGAAATCCCTCATAAGTCATGACGAAAGGGGTGAGTTCAATCCAAAAGTGTCGCTACCTTATCGATAAGTACGTTTGGGCCCAAAATGGACGCCATATGTAAAAGTCACGGTCAGTTCTTCGAACGTCGAAAATCCAAGCATTCCATATAAACAAGTGCCTGTTCTTCCAAAAATGCTCAAAATCCCACATACGTCACGGCGATGCAGTGAGTTAAATCCAAAAGGGTCGCTACATTTTCGAAAAGTACTTATGGGCAGAAAATGGACACAGAATTCGAAAGTCACACTCAGTTCTTCGATTGTCGACAATCCAAGCGTTCCAAACAGGCAAGCGCTTGTTCATCCACAAACGGTCGAAATCCCTCATACGTCATGATGAAAAGGGTGAGTTCAATCCAAAAGGGTCGCTAAATTTTCGAAAAGTACTTACAGGCCGGAAACGTACACCGTATGCGAAAGTCACACTCGGTTCTTCGATCGTCGACAGTCCAAGTGTTCCGAACAAGCAAGTCCATGTTCATCCACAAACGATCGAAATCCCTCATACATCGTGACGAAAAGCGTGAGTTGAATCCAAAAGGGTCGCTACCTTATCGAAAAGTACTTTTGGGCCCAAAACGGACAGCATATGTAAAAGTCACGATCAGTTCTTCAAACGTCGAAAATCCAAGCATTCCAAATAAACAAGTGCCTGTTCTTCCAAAACTGCCCAAAATCCCTCATACGTCACGGTGAAGCTGTGAGTTAAATCCAAAAGGGTCGCTACATTTTCGAAAAGTACTTATGGGTCGAAAACGGACGTCGAATGCGAAAGTCACACTCAGTTCTTCGATTGCCGACAATCCAAGCGTTCCAAACAAGCAAGCGCTTGTTCATCCACAAATGGTTGAAATCCCTCATACGTCGTGATGAAAAGGTTGAGTTCAATCCAAAAGGATCGCTACATTTTCGAAAAGTAGTTATGGGCCGAAAACGGACACCGTATGCGAAAGTCACACTCAGTTCTTCAATCGCCGACAATCCAAGTTCCGAACAAGCAAGTGCTTGTTCATCCACAAACGGCTGAAATACCACATACGTCGTGATGAAAAAGGGTGAGTTCAATCCAAAAGGGTTGTTACATTTTCGAAAAGTACTTATGGGTCGAAAATGGACACCGTATGCGAAAGTCGTACTCAGTTCTTCAATCGCCGACAATCCAAGCGTTCCGAACAAGGAAGTCCATGCTCATCCACAAACGGTCGAAATCCCTCATACGTCGTGATGAAAAGGGTGAGTTCAATCCAAAAGGTTCGCTACATTTCTGAAAAGTACTTATGGGCCAAAAACGGACACCGTATGCGAAAGTCACACTCAGTTCTTCGATCGCCGACAATCCAAGTGTTCCGAAAAAACAAGTGCATGTTTATCCACAAATGTCTGAAATCCCTCGTACGTTGTAACGAAAAGGGTGAGTTCAATCTGAAAGGGTCGCTCCATTTTCGAAAAGTACTTATGGGCCCAAAACGAACACCGTATGCGAAAGTCACATTCAGTTCTTCGATCGCCGACAATCCAAGCGTTCCAAACAAGCAAGTGCTTGTTCGTCCACAAACGACCGAAATCCCGCATATGTAATGATGAAAGGGGTGTGTTAAATCCCAAAGGGTTGCTACCTTATCGAAAAGTACTTTTGGGCCTCAAACGGACACCAAATGTAAAAGTCACGGTCAGTTCTTCGAACGTCGAAAATCCAAGCGTTCCAAATAAACAAGTGCTTGTTCTTCCAAAAATTCCTAAAATCCCTCATACGTCGTGGCGAAGTGGTGAGTTCAATCCAAAAGGGTCGCTGCATTTTCGAAAAGTACTTGTGGACCGAAAACAAACATCGTATGCGAAAGTCACACTCAGTTCTTCGATCATCGACAATCCAAGCGTTCCAAACAAGCAAGTGCATGTTCATCCACAAACGGCCGAAATCCCTCATACGTCGTGATGAAAGGGATGAGTTCAATCCAAAAGTGTCGCTACCTTATCGAAAAGTACGTTTGGGCCCAAAACGGACACCATATGTAAAAGTCACGGTCAGTTCTTTGAACGTCGAAAATCCAAGCATTCCAAATAAACAAGTGCCTGTTCTTCCAAAAATACCCAAAATCCCTCATACGTCATGGTAACGCTATGAGTTCAATCCAAAAGGGTCGCTACCTTATCGAAAAGTACGTTTGGGCCCAAAACGGACACCATATGTAAAAGTCACGGTCAGTTCTTTGAACGTCGAAAATCCAAGCATTCCAAATAAACAAGTGCCTGTTCTTCCAAAAATACCCAAAATCCCTCATACGTCATGGTAACGCTATGAGTTCAATCCAAAAGGGTCGCTACCTTATCGAAAAGTACGTTTGGGCCCAAAACGGACACCATATGTAAAAGTCACGGTCAGTTCTTTGAACGTCGAAAATCCAAGCATTCCAAATAAACAAGTGCCTGTTCTTCCAAAAATACCCAAAATCCCTCATACGTCATGGTAACGCTATGAGTTCAATCCAAAAGGGTCGCTACATTTCCGAAAAGTACTTATGGGCCGAAAACGGACACCGTATACGAAAGTCACACTCAGTTCTTCGATCGTCGACAGTTCCAGCGTTCCGAACAAACCAGTGCATATTCATCCACAAACGGCTGAAATCCCTCATACGTTGTAACAAAAAGGGTGAGTTCAATCTGAAAGGGTCGCTCCATTTTTGAAAAGTACTTATGGGCCGAAAACGGACACCGTATGCGAAAGTCACACTCAGTTCTTCGATCGCCGACAATCCAAGCATTTCAAACAAGCAAGTGCTTGTTCATCCACAAACGGCCGAAATCCCTCATACGTCATGCCGAAAGGGGTGAGTTAAATCCCAAAGGGTTGCTACCTTATCGAAAAGAACTTTTGGGCCCCGAACGGATACCATATGTAAAAGTCACGGTCAGTTCTTCGAACGTCGAAAATCCAAGCGTTCCAAATAAACAAGTGCCTGTTCTTCCAAAAATGCCTAAAATCCATCATACTTCACAGCAAAGCTATGAGTTCAATCCAAAAGGGTCACTACATTTCCAAAAAGTACTTATGGGCCGAAAACGGACACCGTATACGAAAGTCACACTCAGTTCTTCGATCGCAGACAGTCCAAGCGTTCCAAACAAGCAAGTGCTTGTTCATCCACAAACGGCCGAAATTCCTCATACGTGGTGATGAACAGGGTGAGTTCAATCCAAAAGGGTCGCTACATTTTCGAAAAGTACTTATGGGCCTAAAACGGACACCGAATGCAAAAGTCACATTCAGTTCTTCGATTGCCGTCAATCCAAGCATTCCAAACAAGCAAGCGCTTGTTCCTCCACAAACGGTAGAAACCCCTCATACGTCATGAGGAAAAGGGTGAGTTCAATCCAAAAGGGTTACTACATTTCCGAAAAGTACTTATGGGCCGAAAACGGACACCGTATACGAAAGTCACACTCAGTTCTTCGATCCCCGACAATCCAAGCGTTCCAAACAAGCAAGTGCATGTTCATCCACAAACGGCCAAAATCCCTTATACGTCCTGACAAAAGGGGTGAGTTCAATCCAAAAGTGTCGCTACCTTATCGAAAAGTACGTTTGGGCCGAAAACGGACACCATATGTAAAAGTCACGGTCAGTTCTTCGAACGACGAAAATCCAAGCATTCCATATAAACAAGTGCCTGTTCTTCCAAAAATGCCCAAAATCCCACATACGTCACGGCAAAGTAGTGAGTTAAAACCTAAAGGGTCGCTACATTTCCGAAAAGTACTCATGGGCAGAAAACGGACACCGAATGCGAAAGTCACACTCAGTTCTTCGATTGTCGACAATCCAAGCGTTCCAAACAGGCAAGCGCTTGTTCATCCACAAACGGTCAAAATCCCTCATACGTCATGATGAAAAGGGTGAGTTGAATCCAAAAGGGTCGCTACATTTTCGAAAAGTACTTACAGGCCGAAAACGTACACCGTATGCGAAAGTCACACTCAGTTCTTCGATCACCGACAGTCCAAGCGTTCCGAACAAGCAAGTCCATGTTCATCCACAAACGATCGAAATCCCTCATACGTCCTGACGAAAAGTGTCAGTTCAATCCAAAAGGGTCGCTACATTATCGAAAAGTACTTTTGGGCGCAAAATGGACAGCATATGTAAAAGTCACAGTCAGTTCTTCGAACGTCGAAAATCCAAGCATTCTAAATAAACAAGTGCTTGTTCTTCCAAAAATGCTCAAAATCTCTCATACGTCACGGCAAAGCAGTGAGTTCAATCCAAAAGGGTCGCTACATTTTCGAAAATTACTTATGGGCAGAAAACGGACACCGAATGCGAAAGTCACACTCAGTTCTTCGATTGCCGACAATCCAAGCGTTCCAAACAAGCAAGCGCTTGTTCATCCACAAATGGTCAAAATCCCTCATACGTCGTGATGAAAAGGGTTAGTTCAATCCAAAAGGGTCACTACATTTCCGAAAAGTACTTATGGGCCGAAAACGGACACCGTATGCGAAAGTCACACTCAATTCTTCAATCGCCGACAATCCAAGCATTCCAAACAAACAAGTGCTTGTTCACCCACAAACGGCCGAAATCCCTCATACATCATGATGAACTGGGTGTGTTCAATCTAAAAGGGTCGCTACATTTTCGAAAATTACTTATGGGCCTAAAACGTACACTGAATGCAAAAGTCACACTCAGTTCTTCGATCGCCGAAAATCTAAGCGTTCCAAACAAGCAAGTGCTTGTTCATCCACAAATGGTCGAAATCCCTCATACGTCGTGATGAAAAGGGTGAGTTCAATCCAAAAGGGCCGCTACATTTCTGAAAACTACTTATGGGCCGAAAACGGACACCGTATGCGAAAGTCACACTTAGTTCTTCAATCGCCTTCAATCCAAGCGTTCCGAACAAGCAAGTGCTTGTTCATCCAGAAGCGGCCGAAATCCCTCATACGTCGTGATGAAAAGGGTGAGTTCAGTCCAAAAGGGTCGCTAAATTTCCGAAAAGTACTTACAGGCTGAAAACGTACACCGTATGCGAAAGTCACACTCGATTCTTCGATCGCCGACAGTCCAAGTGTTCCGAACAAGCAAGTCCATGTTCATCCACAAACGATTGAAATCCCTCATACATCGTGATGAAAACGTGAGTTGAATCCAAAAGGGTCGCTACCTTATCGAAAAGTACTTTTGGGCCCAAAACGGACAGCATATGTAAAAGTCACGATCAGTTCTTCAAAGGTCGAAAATCCAAGCATTCCAAATAAACAAGTGCTTGTTCTTCCAAAAATGCCCAAAATCCTTCGTACGTCACGGTGAAGCTGTGAGTTAAATCCAAAAGGGTCGCTACATTTCCGAAAAGTACTTATGGGTCGAAAACGGACGCCGAATGCGAAAGTCACACTCAGTTCTTCGATTGCCGACAATCCAAGCATTCTAAACAAGCAAGCGCTTGTTCATCCACAAATGGTTGAAATCCCTCATACGTCGTGATGAAAAGGGTGAGTTCAATCCAAAAGGATCGCTACATTTTCGAAAAGTAGTTATGGGCCGAAAACGGACACCGTATGCGAAAGTCACACTCAGTTCTTCAATCGCCGACAATCCAAGTTCCGAACAAGCAAGTGCTTGTTCATCCACAAACGGCTGAAATACCACATACGTCGTGATGAAAAGGGTGAGTTCAATCCAAAAGGGTCGCTACATTTCCGAAAAGTACTTATGGGTCGAAAACGGACACCGTATGCGAAAGTCGCACTCAGTTCTTCAATCGCCGACAATCCAAGCGTTCCGAACAAGGAAGTGCATGTTCATCCACAAACGGTCGAAATCCCTCATACGTCGTGATGAAAAGGGTGAGTTCAATCCAAAAGGTTCGCTACATTTCTGAAAAGTACTTATGGGCCAAAAACGGACACCGTAGGCGAAAGTCACACACAGTTCTTCGATCGCCGACAATCCAAGTGTTCCGAAAAAACAAGTGCATGTTCATCCACAAATGTCTGAAATCCCTCGTACGTTGTAAAGAAAAGGGTGAGTTCAATCTGAAAGGGTCGCTCCATTTTCGAAATGTACTTATGGGCCCAAAACGAACACCGTATGCGAAAGTCACATTCAGTTCTTCGATCGCCGACAATCCAAGCGTTCCAAACAAGCAAGTGCTTGTTCGTCCACAAACGACCGAAATCCCGCATATGTAATGATGAAAGGGGTGTGTTAAATCCCAAAGGGTTGCTACCTTATCGAAAAGTACTTTTGGGCCTCAAACGGACACCAAATGTAAAAGTCACGGTCAGTTCTTCGAACGTCTAAAATCCAAGCGTTCCAAATAAACAAGTGCCTGTTCTTCCAAAAATTCCTAAAATCCCTCATACGTTGTGGCGAAGTGGTGAGTTCAATCCAAAAGGGTCGCTGCATTTTCGAAAAGTACTTATGGACCGAAAACAAACATCGTATGCGAAAGTCACACTCAGTTCTTCGATCATCGACAATCCAAGCGTTCCAAACAAGCAAGTGCATGTTCATCCACAAATGGCCGAAATCCCTCATACGTCGTGACGAAAGGGATGAGTTCAATCCAAAAGTGTCGCTACCTTATCGAAAAGTACGTTTGGGCCCAAAACGGACACCATATGTAAAAGTCACGGTCAGTTCTTTGAACGTCGAAAATCCAAGCATTCCAAATAAACAAGTGCCTGTTCTTCCAAAAATACCCAAAATCCCTCATACGTCATGGTAACGCTATGAGTTCAATCCAAAAGGGTCGCTGCATTTCCGAAAAGTACTTATGGGCCGAAAACGAACACCGAATGCGAAAGTCACACTCAGTTTTTCGATTGCCGACATTTCAAGCGTTCCAAACAAGCAAGCGCTTGTTCGTCCACAAATGGTCGAAATCCCTCATACGTCATGATGAAAAGGGTGAGTTCAATCCAAAAGGGTCGCTACATTTTCGAAAAGTACTTATGGGCCGAAAACGGACACCGTATGCGAAAGTCACACTCAGTTCTTCAATCGCCGACAATCCAAGCATTCCAAACAAGCAAGTGCTTGTTCCTCCACAAACGGTCGAAATCCCTCATACGTCGTGATGAAAAGGGATGAGTTCAATCCAAAAGTGTCGCTACCTTATCGAAAAGTACGTTTGGGCCCAAAACGGACACCATATGTAAAAGTCACGGTCAGTTCTTCGAACGTCGAAAATCCAAGCGTTCCAAATAAACAAGTGCCTGTTCTTCCAAAAATACCCAAAATCCCTCATACGTCATGGTAACGCTATGAGTTCAATCCAAAAGGGTCGCTACATTACCGAAAAGTACTTATGGGCCGAACACGGACACCGTATACGAAAGTCACACTCAGTTCTTCGATCGCCGACACTCCAAGCATTCCAAACAAGCAAGTGCTTGTTCCTCCACAAACGGTCGAAATCCCTCATACGTCGTGATGAAAAGGGATGAGTTCAATCCAAAAGTGTCGCTACCTTATCGAAAAGTACGTTTGGGCCCAAAACGGACACCATATGTAAAAGTCACGGTCAGTTCTTCGAACGTCGAAAATCCAAGCGTTCCAAATAAACAAGTGCCTGTTCTTCCAAAAATACCCAAAATCCCTCATACGTCATGGTAACGCTATGAGTTCAATCCAAAAGGGTCGCTACATTACCGAAAAGTACTTATGGGCCGAACACGGACACCGTATACGAAAGTCACACTCAGTTCTTCGATCGCCGACACTCCAAGCATTCCAAACAAGCAAGTGCTTGTTCCTCCACAAACGGTCGAAATCCCTCATACGTCGTGATGAAAAGGGTGAGTTCAATCCAAAAGGGTCGCTACATTACCGAAAAGTACTTATGGGCCGAAAACGGCCACCGTATGCGAAAGTCACACTCAGTTCTTCGATCGCAGACAGTCCAAGCGTTCCAAACAAGCAAGTGCTTGTTCATCCACAAACGACCGAAATTCCTCATACGTGGTGATGAACAGGGTGAGTTCAATCCAAAAGGGTCGCTACATTTCCGAAAAGTACTTATGGGCCGAAAACGGACACCGTATGCGAAAGTCACACTCAGTTCTTCGATCGCAGACAGTCCAAGCGTTCCAAACAAGCAAGTGCTTGTTCATCCACAAACGGCCGAAATTCCTCATACGTGGTGATGAACAGGGTGAGTTCAATCCAAAAGGGTCGCTACATTTCCGAAAAGTACTTATGGGCCTAAAACGGACACCGAATGCAAAAGTCACACTCAGTTTTTCGATTGCCGTCAATCCAAGCATTCCAAACAAGCAAGTGCTTGTTCCTCCACAAACGGTAGAAATCCCTCATACGTCATGAGGAAAAGGGTGAGTTCAATCCAAAAGGGTTACTACATTTCCGAAAAGTACTTATGGGCCGAAAGCGGACACCGTATACGAAAGTCACACTCAGTTCTTCGATCCCCGACAATCCAAGCGTTCCAAACAAGCAAGTGCATGTTCATCCACAAACGGCCAAAATCCCTCATATGTCGTGACGAAAAGGGTGAGTTAAATCCCAAAGGGTCACTACCTTATCGAAAAGTACGTTTGGGCCGAAAACGGACACCATATGTAAAAGTCACGGTCAGTTCTTCGAACGTCGAAAATCCAAGCATTCCATATAAACAAGTGCCTGTTCTTCCAAAAATGCCCAAAATCCCACATACGTCACGGCAAAGTAGTGAGTTAAAACCTAAAGGGTCGCTACATTTCCGAAAAGTACTTATGGGCCGAAAGCGGACACCGTATACGAAAGTCACACTCAGTTCTTCGATCCCCGACAATCCAAGCGTTCCAAACAGGCAAGCGCTTGTTCATCCACAAACGGTCAAAATCCCTCATACGTCATGATGAAAAGGGTGAGTTGAATCCAAAGGGTCGCTACATTTCCGAAGAGTACTTACAGGCCGAAAACATACACCGTATGCGAAAGTCACACTCAGTTCTTCGATCGTCGACAGTCCAAGCGTTCCGAACAAGCAAGTCCATGTTCATCCACAAACGATCGAAATCCCTCATACGTCTTGACGAAAAGCGTCAGTTCAATCCAAAAGGGTCGCTACCTTATCGAAAAGTACTTTTGGGTGCAAAACGGACAGCATATGTAAAAGTCACAGTCAGTTCTTCGAACGTCGAAAATCCAAGCATTCTAAATAAACAAGTGCTTGTTCTTCCAAAAATGCTCAAAATCCCTCATACGTCCCGGCAAAGCAGTGAGTTCAATCCAAAAGGGTCGCTACATTTTCGAAAATTACTTATGGGCAGAAAACGGACACCAAATGCGAAAGTCACACTCAGTTCTTCGATTGCCGACAATCCAAGCGTTCCAAACAAGCAAGCGCTTGTTCATCCACAAATGGTCAAAATCCCTCATACGTCGTGATGAAAAGGGTTAGTTCAATCCAAAAGGGTCACTACATTTCCGAAAAGTACTTATGGGCCGAAAACGGACACCGTATGCGAAAGTCACACTCAATTCTTCAATCGCCGACAATCCAAGCATTCCAAACAAGCAAGTGCTTGTTCACCCACAAACGGCCGAAATCCCTCATACATCATGATGAACAGGGTGTGTTCAATCTAAAAGGGTCACTACATTTTCAAAAATTACTTATGGGCCTAAAACGGACACTGAATGCGAAAGTCACACTCAGTTCTTCGATCGCCGAAAATCTAAGCGTTCCAAACAAGCAAGTGCTTGTTCATCCACAAATGGTCGAAATCCCTCATACGTCGTGATGAAAAGGGTGAGTTCAATCCAAAAGGGCCGCTACATTTCTGAAAACTACTTATGGGCCGAAAACGGACACCGTATGCGAAAGTCGCACTCAGTTCTTCAATCGCCGACAATCCAAGCGTTCCAAACAGGCAAGCGCTTGTTCATCCACAAATGGTCGAAATCCCTCATACGTCGTGATGAAAAGGGTGAGTTCAATCCAAAAGGGCCGCTACATTTCTGAAAACTACTTATGGGCCGAAAACGGACACCGTATGCGAAAGTCGCACTCAGTTCTTCAATCGCCGACAATCCAAGCGTTCCAAACAGGCAAGCGCTTGTTCATCCACAAATGGTCGAAATCCCTCATACGTCGTGATGAAAAGGGTGAGTTCAATCCAAAAGGGCCGCTACATTTCTGAAAACTACTTATGGGCCGAAAACGGACACCGTATGCGAAAGTCGCACTCAGTTCTTCAATCGCCGACAATCCAAGCGTTCCAAACAGGCAAGCGCTTGTTCATCCACAAATGGTCGAAATCCCTCATACGTCGTGATGAAAAGGGTGAGTTCAATCCAAAAGGGCCGCTACATTTCTGAAAACTACTTATGGGCCGAAAACGGACACCGTATGCGAAAGTCGCACTCAGTTCTTCAATCGCCGACAATCCAAGCGTTCCAAACAGGCAAGCGCTTGTTCATCCACAAATGGTCGAAATCCCTCATACGTCGTGATGAAAAGGGTGAGTTCAATCCAAAAGGGCCGCTACATTTCTGAAAACTACTTATGGGCCGAAAACGGACACCGTATGCGAAAGTCGCACTCAGTTCTTCAATCGCCGACAATCCAAGCGTTCCAAACAGGCAAGCGCTTGTTCATCCACAAATGGTCGAAATCCCTCATACGTCGTGATGAAAAGGGTGAGTTCAATCCAAAAGGGCCGCTACATTTCTGAAAACTACTTATGGGCCGAAAACGGACACCGTATGCGAAAGTCGCACTCAGTTCTTCAATCGCCGACAATCCAAGCGTTCCAAACAGGCAAGCGCTTGTTCATCCACAAATGGTCGAAATCCCTCATACGTCGTGATGAAAAGGGTGAGTTCAATCCAAAAGGGCCGCTACATTTCTGAAAACTACTTATGGGCCGAAAACGGACACCGTATGCGAAAGTCGCACTCAGTTCTTCAATCGCCGACAATCCAAGTTCCGAACAAGCAAGTGCTTGTTCATCCAGAAGCGGCCGAAATCCCTCATACGTCGTGATGAAAAGGGTGAGTTCAGTCCAAAATGGTCGCTAAATTTCTGAAAAGTACTTACAGGCCGAAAACGTACGTCGTATGCGAAAGTCAAACTCAGTTCTTCGATCGCCGACAATCCAAGCGTTCCGAACAAGCAAGTCCATGTTCATCCACAAACGATCGAAATCCCTCATACATCGTGACGAAAAGCGTGAGTTGAATCCAAAAGGGTCGCTACCTTATCGAAAAGTACTTTTGGGCCCAAAACGGACAGCATATGTAAAAGTCACGATCAGTTCTTCAAACGTCGAAAATCCAAGCATTCCAAATAAACAAGTGCCTGTTCTTCCAAAAATGCCCAAAATCCCTCATACGTCACGGTGAAGCTGTGAGTTAAATCCAAAAGGGTCGCTACATTTCCGAAAAGTACTTATGGGTCGAAAACGGACGCCGAATGCGAAAGTCACACTCAGTTCTTCGATTGCCGACAATCCAAGCGTTCCAAACAAGCAAGCGCTTGTTCATCCAAAAATGGTTGAAATCCCTCATACTTCGTGATGAAAAGGGTGAGTTCAATCCAAAAGGATCGCTACATTTTTGAAAAGTAGTTATGGGCCGAAAACGGACACCGTATGCGAAAGTCACACTCAGTTCTTCAATCGCCGACAATCCAAGTTCCGAACAAGCAAGTGCTTGTTCATCCACAAACGGCTGAAATACCACATACGTCGTGATGAAAAGGGTGAGTTCAATCCAAAAGGGTCGCTACATTTTCGAAAAGTACTTATGGGTCGAAAACGGACACCGTATGCGAAAGTCGCACTCAGTTCTTCAATCGCCGACAATCCAAGCGTTCCGAACAAGGAAGTGCATGTTCATCCACAAACGGTCGAAATCCCTCATACGTCGTGATGAAAAGGGTGAGTTCAATCCAAAAGGTTCGCTACATTTCTGAAAAGTACTTATGGGCCAAAAACGGACACCGTATGCGAAAGTCACACACAGTTCTTCGATCGCCGACAATCCAAGTGTTCCGAAAAAACAAGTGCATGTTCATCCACAAATGTCTGAAATCCCTCGTACGTTGTAACGAAAAGGGTGAGTTCAATCTGAAAGGGTCGCTCCATTTTCGAAAAGTACTTATGGGCCCAAAACGAACACCGTATGCGAAAGTCACATTCAGTTCTTCGATCGCCGACAATCCAAGCGTTCCAAACAAGCAAGTGCTTGTTCGTCCACAAACGACCGAAATCCCGCATATGTAATGATGAAAGGGGTGTGTTAAATCCCAAAGGGTTGCTACCTTATCGAAAAGTACTTTTGGGCCTCAAACGGACACCAAATGTAAAAGTCACGGTCAGTTCTTCGAACGTCGAAAATCCAAGCGTTCCAAATAAACAAGTGCTTGTTCTTCCAAAAATTCCTAAAATCCCTCATACGTCGTGGCCAAGTGGTGAGTTCAATCCAAAAGGGTCGCTGCATTTTTGAAAAGTACTTATGGACCGAAAACAAACATCGTATGCGAAAGTCACACTCAGTTCTTCGATCATCGACAATCCAAGCGTTCCAAATAAACAAGTGCTTGTTCTTCTAAAAATTCCTAAAATCCCTCATACGTCGTGGCCAAGTGGTGAGATCAATCCAAAAGGGTCGCTGCATTTCCGAAAAGTACTTATGGGCCGAAAACGGACACCGTATGCGAAAGTCACACTCAGTTCTTCAATCGCCGACAATCCAAGCATTCCAAATAAACAAGTGCCTGTTCTTCCAAAAATACCCAAAATCCCTCATACGTCATGGTTACGCTATGAGTTCAATCCAAAAGGGTCGCTGCATTTCCGAAAATTACTTATGGGCCGAAAACGAACACCGAATGCGAAAGTCACACTCAGTTTTTCGATTGCCGACATTTCAAGCGTTCCAAACAAGCAAGCGCTTGTTCATCCACAAATGGTCTAAATCCCTCATACGTCGTGATGAAAAGGGTGAGTTCAATCCAAAAGGGTCGCTACATTTTCGAAAAGTACTTATGGGCCGAAAACGGATACCGTATGCGAAAGTCACACTCAGTTCTTCAATCGCCGACAATCCAAGCATTCCAAACAAGCAAGTGCTTGTTCCTTCACAAACGGTCGAAATCCCTCATACGTCGTGATGAAAAGGGTGAGTCCAATCCAAAAGGGTCGCTACATTTCCGAAAAGTACTTATGGGCCGAAAACGGACATCGTATACGAAAGTCACACTTAGTTCTTCGATCGCCGACAGTTCAAGCGTTCCGAACAAACAAGTGCATGTTCATCCACAAACGGCTGAAATCCCTCATACGTTGTAACGAAAAGGGTGAGTTCAATCTGAAAGGGTCGCTCCATTTTTGAAAAGTACTTATGGGCCGAAAACGGACACCGTATGCGAAAGTCACACTCAGTTCTTCGATCACCGACAATCCAAGCATTCCAAACAAGCAAGTGCTTGTTCATCCACAAACGGCCGAAATCCCTCATACGTCATGCCGAAAGGGGTGAGTTAAATCCCAAAGGGTTGCTACCTTATCGAAAAGAACTTTTGGGCCCCGAACGGACAACATATGTAAAAGTCACGGTCAGTTCTTCGAACGTCGAAAATCCAAGCGTTCCAAATAAACAAGTTCCTGTTCTTCCAAAAATGCCTAAAATCCATCATACTTCTCAGCAAAGCTGTGAGTTCAATCCAAAAGGGTCGCTACATTTCCGAAAAGTACTTATGGGCCGAAAACGGACACCGCATGCGAAAGTCACACTCAGTTCTTCGATCGCAGACAGTCCAAGCGTTCCAAACAAGCAAGTGCTTGTTCATCCACAAACGGCCGAAATTCCTCATACGTGGTGATGAACAGGGTGAGTTCAATCCAAAAGGGTTGCTACATTTTCGAAAAGTACTTATGGGCCTAAAACGGACACCGAATGCAAAAGTCACACTCAGTTCTTCGATTGCCGTCAATCCAAGCATTCCAAACAAGCAAGCTCTTGTTCCTCCACAAACGGTAGAAATCCCTCATACGTCATGAGGAAAAGGGTGAGTTCAATCCAAAAGGGTTACTACATTTTCGAAAAGTACTTATGGGCCAAAAGCGGACACCGTATGCGAAAGTCACACTCAGTTCTTCGATCCCCGACAATCCAAGCGTTCCAAACAAGCAAGTGCATGTTCATCCACAAACGGCCGAAATCCCTTATACGTCCTGACGAAAGGGGTGAGTTCAATCCAAAAGTGTCGCTACCTTATCGAAAAGTACGTTTGGGCCGAAAACGGACACCATATGTAAAAGTCACGGTCAGTTCTTCGAACGACGAAAATTCAAGCATTCCATATAAACAAGTGCCTGCTCTTCCAAAAATGCCCAAAATCCCACATACGTCACGACAAAGTAGTGAGTTAAATCCTAAAGGGTCGCTACATTTCCGAAAAGTACTCATGGGCAGAAAACGGACACCGAATACGAAAGTCACACTCAGTTCTTCGATTGTCGACAATCCAAGCGTTCCAAACAGGCAAGCGCTTGTTCATCCACAAATGGTCAAAATCCCTCATACGTCATGATGAAAAGGGTGAGTTGAAACCAAAAGGGTCGCTACATTTCCGAAAAGTACTTACAGGCCGAAAACGTACACCGTATGTGAAAGTCACACTCAGTTCTTCGATCGCCGACAGTCCAAGCGTTCCGAACAAGCAAGTCCATGTTCATCCACAAACGATCAAAATCCCTCATACGTCGTGACGAAAAGCGTCAGTTCAATCCAAAAGGGTCGCTACCTTATCGAAAAGTACTTTTGGGCGCAAAACGGACAGTATATGTAAAAGTCACAGTCAGTTCTTCGAACGTCGAAAATCCAAGCATTATAAATAAACAAGTGCTTGTTCTTCCAAAAATGGTCAAAATCCCTCATACGTCACGGTAAATCAGTGAGTTCAATCCAAAAGGGTCGCTACATTTTCAAAAATTACTTATGGGCAGAAAACGGACACCGAATGCGAAAGTCACACTCAGTTCTTCGATTGCCGACAATCCAAGCGTTCCAAACAATCAAACGCTTGTTCATCCACAAATGGTCAAAATCCCTCATACGTCGTGATGAAAAGGGTGAGTTCAATCCAAAAGGGTCGCTACATTTCCGAAAAGTACTTATGGGCCGAAAACGGACACCGTATGCGAAAGTCAAACTCAATTCTTCAATCGCCGAAAATCCAAGCATTCCAAACAAGCAAGTGCTTGTTCACCCACAATCGGCTAAAATCCCTCATACATCATGATGAACAGGGTGTGTTCAATCTAAAAGGGTCGCTACATTTTCGAAAATTACTTATGGGCCTAAAACGGACACTGAATGCGAAAGTCACACTCAGTTCTTCGATTGCCGACAATCTAAGCGTTCCAAACAAGCAAGTGCTTGTTCATCCACAAATGGTCAAAATCCCTCATACGTCGTGATGAAAAGGGTGAGTTCAATCCAAAAGGGCCGCTACATTTCTGAAAACTACTTATGGGCCGAAAACGGACACCGTATGCGAAAGTCACACTTAGTTCTTCAATCGCCGACAATCCAAGCGTTCCGAACAAGCAAGTGCTTGTTCATTCAGAAGCGGCCGAAATCCCTCATACATTGTGATGAAAAGGGTGAGTTCAGTCCAAAAGGGTCGCTACATTTCCGAAAAGTACTTATGGGCCGAAAACGGACACCGTATGCGAAAGTCACACTCAATTCTTCGATCGTCGACAATCCATGCGTTCCAAACAAGCAAGTGCATATTCATCTACAAACGGCCAAAATCCCTCATACGTCATGACGAAAGGGGTGAGTTCAATACAAAAGTATCGCTACCTTATCGAAAAGTACGTTTCGGCCCAAAACGGACACCATATGTAAAAGTCACGGTCAGTACTTCTAACGTCAAAAATCCAAGCATTCCAAATAAAGAAGTGCCTGTTCTTCCAAAAATGCCCAAAATACCTCATACATCACAGCAAAGCTGCGAGTTCAATCCAAAAGGGTCACTACATTTCTGAAAAGTACTTATTGGCCGAAAACGGACACCGTATGCGAAAGTCACACTCAGTTCTTCGATCGACGACAATCCAAGCGTTCCAAACAAGCAAGTTCATGTTCATCCACAAACGGCCGAAATCCCTCGTACGTCATGACGAAAGGGGTGAGTTCAATCTAAGAGTGTCGCTACCTTATCGAAAAGTACGTTTGGGCCCAAAACGGACACCATATGTAAAAGTCACGATTAGTTCTTCGAACGTCGAAAATCCAAGCATTCTAAATAAACAAGTGCTTGCTCTTCCAAAAATGCCCCAAATCCCTCATACGTCACGGCAAAGCAGTGAGTTCAATCCAAAAGGGTCGCTACATTTCCAAAAATTACTTATGGGCAGAAAACGGACACCGAATGCGAAAGTCACACTCAGTTCTTTGATTGCCGACAATCCAAGCATTCCAAACAAGCAAGTGCTTGTTCACCCACAAACGGCCGAAATCCCTCATACATCATGATGAACAGGGTGTGTTCAATCTAAAAGGGTCGCTACATTTTCGAAAATTACTTATGGGCCAAAAACGGACACTGAATGCGAAAGTCACACTCAGCTCTTCGATCGCCGAAAATCTAAGCGTTCCAAACAAGCAAGTACTTGCTCATCCACAAATGGTCGAAATCCCTCATACGTCGTGATGAAAAGGGTGAGTTCAATCCAAAAGGGCCGCTACATTTCTGAAAACTACTTATGGGCCGAAAACAGACACCTTATGCGAAAGTCACACTTAGTTCTTCAATCGCCGACAATCCAAGCGTTCCGAACAAGCAAGCGCTTGTTCATCCAGAAGCGGCCGAAATCCCACATACGTCGTGATGAAAAGGGTGAGTTCAGTCCAAAAGGGTCGCTACATTTCCGAAAAGTACTTATGGGCCGAAAACGGACACCGTATGCGAAAGTCACACTCTGTTCTTCGATCGCCGACAATCCAAGCGTTCCAAACAAGCAAGTGCATATTCATCTACAAACGGCCGAAATCCCTCATACGTCATGACGAAAGGGGTGAGTTCAATACAAAAGTATCGCTACCTTAAAGAAAAGTACGTTTCGGCCCAAAACGGACACCATATGTAAAAGTCACGGTCAGTACTTCTAACGTCAAAAATCCAAGCATTCCAAATAAACAAGTGCCTGTTCTTCCAAAAATGCCCAAAATACCTCATACGTCACAGCAAAGCTGCGAGTTCAATCCAAAAGGGTCGCTACATTTCTGAAAAGTACTTATTGGCCGAAAACGAACACCGTATGCGAAAGTCCCACTCAGTTCTTCGATCGCCGACAATCCAAGCGTTCCAAACAAGCAAGTTCATGTTCATCCACAAACGGCTGAAATCCCTCGTACGTCATGATGAAAGGGGTGAGTTCAATCCAAGAGTGTCGCTACCTTATCGAAAAGTACATTTGGGCCCAAAATGGACACCATATGTAAAAGTCACGATTAGTTCTTCGAACGTCGAAAATCCAAGCATTCTAAATAAGCAAGTGCTTGTTCATCCAAAAATGCCCAAAATCCCTCATACGTCACGGCAAAGCAGTGAGTTCAATCCAAAAGGGTCGCTACATTTCCGAAAAGTACTTATGGGCAGAAAACGGACATCGAATGCGAAAGTCACACTCAGTTCTTCGATTGCCGACAATCCAAGCGTTCCAAACAAGCAAGCGCTTGTTCATCCACAAATGGTCAAAATCCGTCATACGTCGTGATGAAAAGGGTGAGTTCAATCCAAAAGGGTCGCTACATTTCCGAAAAGTACTTAAGGGCCGAAAACGGACACCGTATACGAAAGTCACACTCAATTCTTCAATCGCCGACAATCCAAGCATTCCAAACAAGCAAGTGCTTGTTCACCCACAATCGGCCAAAATCCCTCATACATCATGATTAACAGGGTGTGTTCAATCTAAAAGGGTCGCTACATTTTTGAAAATTACTTATAGGCCTAAAACGGACACTGAATGCGAAAGTCACACTCAATTCTTCGATTGCCGACAATCTAAGCGTTCCAAACAAGCAAGTGCTTGTTCATCCACAAATGGTCGAAATCCCTCATACGTCGTGATGAAAAGGGTGAGTTCAATCCAAAAGGGCCGCTACATTTCTGAAAACTACTTATGGGCCGAAAACGGACACCGTATGCGAAAGTCACACTTAGTTCTTCAATCGCCGACAATCCTAGCGTTCCGAACAAGGAAGTGCTTGTTCATTCAGAAGCGGCCGAAATCCCTCATACGTTGTGATGAAAAGGGTGAGTTCAGTCCAAAAGGGTCGCTACATTTCCGAAAAGTACTTATGGGCCGAAAACGGACACCGTATGCGAAAGTCACACTCAGTTCTTCGATCGTCGACAATCCAAGCGTTCCAAACAAGAAAGTGCATATTCATCTACAAACGGCCAAAATCCCTCATACGTCATGATGAAAGGGGTGAGTTCAATACAAAAGTATCGCTACCTTATCGAAAAGTACGTTTCGGTCCAAAACGGACACCATATGTAAAAGTCACGGTCAGTACTTCTAACGTCAAAAATCCAAGCATTCCAAATAAACAAGTGCCTGTTCTTCCAAAAATGCCCAAAATCCCTCATACATCACTACGAAGCTAAGAGTTCAATCCAATACGGTCTCTACATTTCCGAAAAGTAATTATGGGCCGAAAACGGACACCGAATGCGAAAGTCACACTCAGTTCTTCGATTGCCGACAATCCAAGCATTCCAAACAAGCACGCACTTGTTCATCCACAAATGGTCGAAATCCCTCATACGTTGTGATGAAAAGGGTGAGTTCAATCCAAAAGGGTCGCTACATTTTCGAAAAGTACTTATGGGCCTAAAACGGACACCGTATGCGAAAGTCACACTTAGTTCTTCCATCGCCGACAATCCAAGCGTTCCAAACAAGCAAGTGCTTGTTCATCCACAAACGGTCGAAATCCCTCATATGTCGTGATGAAGGGGGTGAGTTCAATCCGAAAGTGTGGCTACCTTATCGAAAAGTACGTTTGGGCCCAAAATGGACACCATATGTAAAAGTCACAGTCAGTTCTTCGGCCGTCGAAAATCCAAGCATTCCAAATAAACAATTGCCTGTTCTTCCAAAAATGCCCAAAATCCCTCATATGTCATGACGAAGCTTGGGAGTTCAATCCAAAAGGGTCACTACATTTTCGAAAAGTACTTATGGGCCGAAAACGGACACCGAATGCGAAAGTCACATTCAGTTCTTCGATTGCCGACAATCCAAGCGTTCCAAACAGGCAATCGCTTGTTCATCCACAAACGGCCAATCGCTTGTTCATCCACAAACGGCCAAAATCCCTCATACATGGTGATGAAAAGGGTGAGTTCAATCCAAAAGGGTCGCTACATTTCCGAAAAGTACTTATGGGCCGAAAACGGGCACCGTATGGAAAAGTCACACTCAGTTCTTCGATGGCCGACAATCTAAGCGTTCCGAACAAGTAAGTGCATGTTCATCCACAAACTACCGAAATCCCTCATACGTCATGACGAAAGGGGTGAGTTCAATCCAAAAGTGTAGCTACCTTATCGAAAAGTACGTTTGGGCCCAAAACGGACACCATATGTAAAAGTCGCGATCAGTTCTTCAAACGTCAAAAATCCAAGCGTTAAAAAGAAGCAAGCGCTTGTTCATCCACAAACGGTCGAAATCCCTCATACGTTGTGATGAAAAGGGTGAGTTCGATCCAAAAGGGTCGCTACATTTCTGAAAAGTACTTATGAGCCGAAAACGGGCACCGTATGCGGAAGTCACACTCAGTTCTTCGATCACCGACAATCAAAGCGTTCCAAACAAGCAAGTGCATGTTCATCCACAAATGGATGAAATCCCTCATACGTCGAGACGATAGGGGTGAGTTCAATTCTAAAGCGTCGCTACATTTCCAAAAAGTACTTATGGGCCAAAAACGGACACCGTATGCGAAAGTCACACTTTGTTCTTCGATCGCCGACAGTCCAAGCGTTCCGAACAAGTAAGTGCATGTTCATCCACAAACGGTCGAAATCCCTCACACGTCGTGATGAAAGGGGTGAGTTCAATCCAAAAGTGTCGCTACCTTATCGAAAAGTACGTTTGGGCCCAAAACGGACACCATATGTAAAAGTCACGGTCAGTTCTTCGAACGTCGAAAATCCAAGCGTTCCAAACAAGCAAGCGCTTGTTCATCCACAAATGGTCAAAATCCCTCACACGTCGTGATGAAAAGGGTGAGTTCAATCCAAAAGGGTCACTACATTTCCAAAAAGTACTTATGGGCCGAAAATGGACGCCGTATGCAAAAGTCACACTCAGTTCTTCAATCGTCGATAATACAAGCGTTCCAAACAATCAAGCGCTTGTTCATCCACAAACGGTCGAAATCCCTCACACGTCATGATGAAAAGGGGGAGTTCAATCCAAAAGGGTAGCTACAATTCTGAAAAGTATTTATGGGCCGAAAACGGACACCGTATGCGAAAGTGACACTCAGTTCTTCAATCGCCGACAATCCAAGCGTTCCAGACAAGCAAGTGCTTGTTGATCCTCAAACAGCCGAAATCCCTCATACGTCGTGATGACAAGGGTGAGTTCAATCCAAAAGGGTCGCTACATTTTCAAAAAGTACTTATGGGCCGAAAACGGACACCGAATGCGAAAGTCACACTCAGTTTTTAGATTGCTGACAATCCAAGCGTTCCAAACAAGCAAGCGCTTGTTCATCCACAAATGGTCGAAATTCCTCATACGTCGTGATGAAAAAGGTGAGTTCAATCCAAAAGGGTCGCTACATTTCCGAAAAGTACTTATGGGCCGAAAACGGACACCGTATGCGAAAGTCACACTAAGTTCTTCAATCGCTGACAATCCAAGCGTCCCAAATGAGGAAGTGCTTGTTCATCCAAAAACAACTGAAATCCTTCATACGTCGTAATGAAAAGGGTGAGTTCAATCCAAAAGGGTCGCTACAATTTCGAAAAGTACTTATGGGCCGAAAACGAACAACGTATGCGAAAGTGACACTCGTTTCTTCAATCACCGACAATGCAAGCGTTCCAAACAAGCAAGTGCTTGTTCATCCTCAAACGGCCGAAATCCCTCATACGTCGTGATGAAAGGGGTGAGTTCAATCCAAAAGGGTCACTACATTTTCGAAAAGTACTTATGGGCCGAAAACGGACACCGAATACGAAACTCACACTCAGTTCTTTGATTGCCGACAATCCAAGCGTTCCAAACAAGCAAGCGCTTGTTCATTCACAAACGGTCGAAATCCCTCATACGTCGTGATGAAAAGGGTGAGTTCAATCCAAAAGGGTCGCTACATTTCCGAAAAGTACATATGGGCCGAAAACGAACACCGTATGCGAAAGTCACACTCAGTTCTTCAATCGCCGACAATCCAAGCGTTCCAAACAAGCAAGTGCTTGTTCATCCTCAAACGACCAAAATCCCTCATTCATCGTGGTGAAAAGGGTGAGTTCAATCCAAAAGGGTCGCTACATTTTCGAAAAGTCCTTATGGGCCGAAAACGGACACCGAATGCGAAAGTCACACTCATTTCTTCGATTGCCGACAATCCAAGCGTTCCAAACAAGAAAGCGCTTGTTCATCCACAAACGGTCAAAATCCCTCACACGTCATGATGAAACGGGTGAGTTCAATCCAAAAGGGTCGCTACATTTCCTAAAAGTACTTATGGGCCGAAAACAAACACCGTATGCGAAAGTCACACTAAGTTCTTCAATCGCCGACAATCCAAGCGTTCCAAATGAGGAAGTGCTTGTTCAGCCATAAACGGTCGAAATCCCTAATACGTATGGGCCGAAAACAAACACCGTATGCGAAAGTCACACTCAGTTCTTCAATCGCCGACAATCCAAGTTCCGAACAAGCAAGTGCTTGTTCATCCACAAACGGCTGAAATACCACATACGTCGTGATGAAAAAGGGTGAGTTCAATCCAAAAGGGTTGTTACATTTTCGAAAAGTACTTATGGGTCGAAAATGGACACCGTATGCGAAAGTCGTACTCAGTTCTTCAATCGCCGACAATCCAAGCGTTCCGAACAAGGAAGTCCATGCTCATCCACAAACGGTCGAAATCCCTCATACGTCGTGATGAAAAGGGTGAGTTCAATCCAAAAGGTTCGCTACATTTCTGAAAAGTACTTATGGGCCGAAAACGGACACCGTATGCGAAAGTCACACTCAGTTCATCAATTGTCGACAATACAAGCGTTCCAAACAAACAAGTGCTTGTTTATCCACAAACAGTCGAAATCCCTCATACGTCGTGATGAAAAGGGTGAGTTCAATCCAAAAGGGTCGCTACATTTCTGAAAAGTACTTATGGGCCGAAAACGGGCACCGTATGCGGAAGTCACACTCAGTTCTTCAATCGTCGACAATCAAAGCGTTCCAAACAGGCAAGTGCATGTTCATCCACAAATGGATGAAATCCCTCATACGTCGAGACGATAGGGGTGAGTTCAATTCTAAAGCGTCGCTACATTTCCGAAAAGTACTGATGGGCAGAAAACGGACACCGTATGCGAAAGTCAAACTCAGTTCTTCGATCGCCGACAGTCCAAGCGTTACGAACAAGTAAGAGCATTTTCATCCACAAACGGTCGAAATCCCTCATACATCGTGACGAAAGGGGTGAGTTCAATCCAAAAGTGTCGCTACCTTATCGAAAAGTACGTTTGGGCCCGAAACGGACACCGTATGGAAAAGTCACGGTCAGTTCTCCGAACGTCGAAAATTCAAGCGTTCCAAACAAGCAAGCGCTTGTTCATCCCCAAATAGTCGAAATCCCTCATACGTCATGATGAAAAGGGTGAGTTCAATCCAAAAGGGTCGTTACATTTCCGAAAAGTACTTATGGGCCGAAAACGAACACTGTATGCGAAAGTCACACTCAGTTCTTCAATCGCCGACAATCCAAGCGTTCCAAACAAGCAAGTGCTTGTTCATCCTCAAATGGCCAAAATCCCTCATACGTTGGGATGAAAAGGGTGAGTTCAATCCGAAAGGGTCGCTACATTTTTTAAAAGTACTTATGGGCCGAAAACGGACACCGAATGCGAAAGTCACACTCAGTTCTTCGATTGCCGACAATCCAAGCGTTCCAAACAAGCAAGTGCTTGTTCATCCTCAAATGGCCAAAATCCCTCATACGTTGGGATGAAAAGGGTGAGTTCAATCCGAGAGGGTCGCTACATTTTTTAAAAGTACTTATGGGCCGAAAATGGACACCGTATGCGAAAGTCGCACTCAGTTCTTCGATCGCCGACAGTCCAAGCGTTCCGAACAAGTAAGTACATGTTCATCCACAAACGGTGAAAATCCCTCATTCGTCGTGATGTAAAGGGTGAGTTCAATCCAAAAGGGTCGCTACTTTTTCGAAAAGTACTTATGGGCCGAAAATGGACACCGTATGCGAAAGTCGCACTCAGTTCTTCGATCGCCGACAATCCAAGCGTTCCAAACAAGCAAGTGCTTGTTCATCCTCAAATGGCCAAAATCCCTCATACGTTGGGATGAAAAGGGTGAGTTCAATCCAAAAGGGTCGCTACATTTCTGAAAAGTACTTATGGGCCGAAAACGGACACCGTATGCGCAAGTCACACTCAGTTCTTCAATCGCCGACAATACAAGCGTTCCAAAAAAGTAAGTGCTTGTTTATCCACAAACGGTGAAAATCCCTCATTCGTCGTGATGTAAAGGGTGAGTTCAATCCAAAAGGGTCGCTACATTTCCGAAAAGTACTTAGGGGCCGAAAACGGGCACCGTATGCGAAAGTCACACTCAGTTCTTCAATCGCCGACAATACAAGCGTTCCAAAAAAGCAAGTACTTGTTCATCCACAAACGGTGAAAATCCCTCATACGTCGTGATGAAAAGGGTGAGTTCAATCCAAAAGGGTCGCTACATTTCCGAAAAGTACTTAGGGGCTGAAAACGGGCATCGTATGCGAAAGTCACACTCAGTTCTTCGATCGCCGACAATCAAAGCGTTCCAAACAAGCAAGTGCATGTTCACCCACAAACGGCCGAAATACCTCATACGTCGTGATGAAAGGGGTGAGTTCAATCCTAAAGCGTCGCTACATTTTCGAAAAGTACTTATGGGTCGAAAATGGACATCGTATGCAAAAGTCACACTCAGTTCTTCGATCGCCAACAATCCAAGCGTTCCAAACAAGCAAGTGCATGTTCATCCACAAACGGCCGAAATCCCTCATACATTGTGACGAAAGGGGTGAGTTCAATCCAAAAGTGTCGCTACCTTATCAAAAAGTACGTTTGGGCACAAAATGGACGCCATATGTAAAAGTCACGGTCAGTTCTTCGAACGTCAAAAAGCCAAGAATTCCAAATAAACAAGTGCCCGTTCTTCCAAAAATGCCCAAAATCCTTCATACGTCACGGCGAAGCTGTGAGTTCAATCCAAAAGGGTCACTAAAATTCCAAATAGTACTTATGGGCCGAAAACGGAAATCGTATGCGAAAGTCACACTCAGTTCTTCAATCGCCGACAATCCAAGCTTTCGAAACAAGCAAGTACTTGTTCATCCATAAACGGCAGAAATCCCTCATACGTCGTGATGAAATGGGTGAGTTCAATCCAAAAGGGTTGCTACGTTTCCGAAAGGTACTTGTGGGCCGAAAACGGACACCGTATGCGAAAGTCACACTCAGTTCTTCGATCGTCGACAGTCCAAGCGTTCCGAACAAGTAAGTGCATGTTCATCCATAAACGGTCGAAATCCCTCATACGCCGTGACGAAAGGGGTGAGTTCAATCCAAAAGTGTCGCTACCTTATCGAAAAGTAAGTTTGGGCCCAAAACGGACACCATATGTAAACGTCACGATCAGTTCTTCGAACGTCGAAAATCCAAGCGTTCCAAACAAGCAAGTACATGTTCATCCACAAACGGCCGAAAACCCTCATACGTTGTGACGAAAGGGGTGAGTTCAATCCAAAAGTGTCGCTACCTTATCGAAAAGTACGTTTGGGCCCAAAACGGACACCATATGTAAAAGTCACGGTCAGTTCTTCGAACGACGAAAATCCAAGCATTCCAAATAAACAAGTGCCTGTTCTTCCAAAAATGCCAAAAATCCCTCATACGTCACGATGAAGCAGTCAGTTCAATCCAAAACGGTCGCTACAATTCCGAAAAGTACTTATGGGCCGAAAATGGACACCGCATACGAAAGTCACACTCAGTTCTTCAATCGTCGACAATCCAAGCGTTCCAAACAAGCAAGTGCTTGTTTATCCACAAATGGCCGAAATCCCTCATACGTCATGATTAAAAGGGTGAGTTCAATCCAAAAGAGTCGCTACATTTTCAAAAAGTACTTATGGGACGAAAACGGACACCGTATACGACAGTCACACTCAGTTCTTCGATCGTCGACAATCCAAGCGTTCCAAACAAGCAAGTGCATGTTCATCCAAAAACAGCCGAACCCTCATACGTCGTGACGAAAGGGGTGAGTACAATCCAAAAGTTTTGCTACCTTATCGAAAAGTACGTTTGGGCCAAAAATGGACACCATATGTAAAAGTCAGGGTCAGTTCTTCGAACGTCGAAAATCCAAGCATTCCAAATAAAAAAGTGCCTGTTATTCCAAAAATGCCCAAAATCCCTCATACGTAGCAACGAATCTGTGAGTTCAATCTAAAAGGGTCGCTACGTTTCCAAAAAGTACTTATGGGCCGAAAACGGACACCGAATACGAAAGTCATGCTCAGTTCTTCGATTACCGTCAGTCCAAGCGTTAAAAACAAGCAAGCGCTTGTTCATCCACAAACGGTCAAAATCCCTCATACTTCGTGATGAAAAGGGTGAGTTCAATCCAAAAGGGTCGCTACATTTCTGAAAAGTACTTATGGGCCGAAAATGGGCACCGTATGCGGAAGTCACACTCAGTTCTTCGATCGCCGACAATCAAAGCGTTCCAAACAAGCAAGTGCATGTTGATCCACAAATGGATGAAATCCCTCATACGTCGAGACGATAGGGGTGAGTTCAATTCTAAAGCGTCGCTACATTTTCGAAAAGTACTTATGGGCCGAAAACGGACACCGTATGCGAAAGTCACACTCAGTTCATCAATTGTCGACAATACAAGCGCTCCAAACAAGCAAGCGCTTATTCATCCACAAACGGTCAAAATCCCTCATACGTCGTGATGAAAAGGGTGAGTTCAATCCAAAAGGGTCGCTACATTTCTGAAAAGTACTTATGGGCCAAAAACGGGCACCGTATGCGGAAGTCACACTCAGTTCTTCGATCGCCGACAATCAAAGCGTTCCAAACAAGCAAGTGCATGTTCATCCACAAATGGATGAAATCCCTCATACGTCAAGACGATAGGGGTGAGTTCAATTCTAAAGCGTCGCTACATTTCTGAAAAGTACTTATGGGCCAAAAACGGACACCGTATGCGAAAGTCACACTTAGTTCTTCGATCGTCGACAGTCAAAGCGTTCCGAACAAGTAAGTGCATGTTCATCCACAAACGGTCGAAATCCCTCACACGTCGTGATGAAAGGGGTGAGTTCAATCCAAAAGTGTCGCTACC
>NW_019230371.1:156571-167468 GCF_002742605.1 Olea europaea var. sylvestris
TTCGAAATGTACTTATGGATCGAAAACGGACACCGAATGCGAAAGTCACACTCAGTTCTTCGATTGCCGACAATCCAAGCATTCCAAACAAGCAAGTGCTTGTTCATCCACAAACGGTCAAAATCCCTCATACGTCGTGATGAAAGGGGTGAGTTCAATCCAAAAGGGTCCCTACATTTCCGAAAAGTACTTATGGGCCGAAAATGGACACCGTATGTGAAAGTCACTCTCAGTTTCTCGATTGCCGGCAATCCAAGCGTTCCAAACAAGCAAGCGCTTGTTCATCCACAAACGGTCGAAATTCCTCATACGTCGTGATGAAAAGGGTGAGTTCAACCCAAAAGGGTCGCTAAATTTCTGAAAAGTACTTTTGGGTCAAAAACGGACACCGAATGCGAAAGTCACACTCAGTTCTTCGATTGCCGACAATCCAAGTGTTCCAAACAAGCAAGCACTTGTTCATCCACAAATGGTCAAAATCCCTCATACGTCGTGATGAAAAGGGTGAGTTCAATCCAAAAGTTCGCTACATTTCCGAAAAGTACTTATGGGCCGAAAACGGACACCGTATTCGAAAGTCACACTCAGTTCTTCGATCACCGACAATCCAAGCTTTCCAAACAAGCAAGTGCTTGTTCATCCACAAACGGTCGAAATCCCTCATACGTTGTGATGAAAAGGGTGAGTTCAATTCAAAAGGGGCGCAACATTTTCGAAAAGTACTTATGGGCCGAAAACGGACATCGAACGCGAAAATCACATTCACTTCTTCGATTGCCGACAATCCAAGCGTTCCAAACAAGCAAATTCTTGTTCATCAACAAACGGTCGAAATCCCTCATACATCGTGATGAAAAGGGTGAGTTCAATCCAAAAGGGTCGCTACATTTCCGAAAAGCACTTATTGGCCGAAAATGGACACCGAATTTTAAAGTCACACTCAGTTCTTCGATTGCGGACAATCCAAGCGTTCCAAACAAGCAAGCGCTTGTTCATCCACAAACGGTCGAAATCCCTCATACATCGTGATGAAAAGGGCGTGTTCAATCCAAAAGGGTCGCTACTTTTCCGAAAAGTACTTATGGGCCGAAAACGGACACCGAATGCGAAAGTCACACACAGTTCTTCGATTGCCGACAATCCAAGCGTTCCAAACAAGCAAGCGCTTGTTCATCCACAAACGGTCAAAATCCCTCATACGTCATGATGAAAAGCGTGAGTTCAATCCAAAAGGGTCGCTACATTTTCGAAAAGTAATTACGGGCCGAAAACGGACACCGATTGCGAAAGTCACACTCAATTCTTCGATTGCCGGCAATCCAAGCGTTCCAAACAAGCAAGCGCTTGTTCATCCACAAACGGTCGAAATCCCTCATACATCGTGATGTAAAGGGTGAGTTCAATCCAAAAGGGTGGCTACATTTCCGAAAAGAAGTTATGGACCGAAAACGGACACCGTATGCGAAAGTCACACTTAGTTCTTCGATCGCCGACAGTCCAAGTGTTCCGAACAAGCAAGTGCATGTCAATCCACAAACAGTCGAAATCCCTCATATGTCGTGATAAAAGTGGTGAGTTCAATCCAAAAGTGTCACTACGTTATCGAAAAGTACATTTGCGCCCAAAATGTACACCATATGTAAAAGTCACAGTCAGTTCGTCGAAAATCCAAGCATTCCAAATAAACAAGTGCATGTTCTTCCAAAAATGCCCAAAATCCCTCATACGTCACGTCGAAGCTATGAGTTCAATCCAAAAAGGTCGCTACATTTCCGAAAAGTAATTATGGGCCGAAAACGGACACCGAATACGAAAGTCACACTCACTTCTTCGATTGCCGACAATCCAAGCGTTCCAAACAAGCAAGCGCTTGCTCATCCACAAACAGTCGAAATACCTCATACGTCATGATGAAAAGGGTGAGTTCAATCCGAAAGGGTCGCTACATTTTTGAAAAGTACTTATGGGCCGAAAACGGACACCGACTGCGAAAGTCACACTCAGTTCTTCGATTGCCGACAATCCAAGCGTTCCAAACTAGCAAGCGCTTGTTCATCCACAAACGGTCGAAATCCCTCATACGTCATGATGAAAAGGGTGAGTTCAATCCGAAAGGGTCGCTACATTTTTGAAAAGTACTTATGGGCCGAAAACGGACACCGTATTCGAAAGTCACACTCAGTTCTTCGATCGTCGACAATCCAAGCTTTCCAAACAAGCAAGTGCTTGTTCATCCACAAACGGTCGAAATCCCTCATACGTCATGATGAAAAGGGTGAGTTCAATCCAAAAGGGCCGCTACATTTTTGAAAAGTAATTACGGGCCGAAAACGGACACCGAATGCGAAAGTCACACTCAGTTCTTCGATTGCCGACAATCCAAGCGTTCCAAACAAGCAAGCGCTTGTTCATCCACAAACGGTCGAAATCCCTCGTACGTCATGAAGAAAAGGGTGAGTTCAATCCAAAAGGGTCGCTCCATTTTCGAAAAGTAATTACGGGCCGAAAACGGACACCGAATGCGAAAGTCACACTCAGTTCTTCGATTGCCGACAATCCAAGCGTTCCAAACAAGCAAGCGCTTGTTCATCCACAAGCTGTCGAAATCCCTCATACGTCATGATGAAAAGGGTGAGTTCAATCCAAAAGGGTCGCTACATTGTTTAAAAGTACTTATGGGCCGAAAACAGACACCGACTGCGAAAGTCACACTCAGTTCTTCGATTACCGTCAATCCAAGCGTTCCAAACAAGCAAGCGCTTGTTCATCCACAAACGGTCGAAATCCCTCATACGTCGTGATGAAAAGGGTGAGTTCAATCCAAAAGGGTCGCTACTTTTTCGAAAAGTACTTATGGGCCGAAAACGGACACCGAATGCGAAAGTCACACTCAGTTTTTCGATTGCCGACAATCCAAGCATTCCAAACGAGCAAGCTCTTGTTCATCCACAAACGGTCGAAATCCCTCATACGTCGTGATGAAAAGGGTGAGTTCAACCCAAAAGGGTATCTAAATTTCCGAAAAGTACTTATGGGCCGAAAACGGACACCGAATACGAAAGTCACACTCAGTTCTTCGATTGCCGACAATTCAAGCGTTCCAAACAAGCAAGCACTTGTTCATCCACAAATGGTCAAAATCCCTCATACGTCGTGATGAAAAGGGTGAGTTCAATCCAAAAGGGCCGCTACATTTTCGAAAAGTACTTATGGGCCGAAAATGGACACCGAATGCGAAAGTCACCCTCAGTTCTTCGATTGCCGACAATCCAAGCGTTCCAAACAAGCACGCACTTGTTCATCCACAAACGGTCGAAATCCCTCATACGTCGTGATAAAAGGGGTGAGTTCAATCCAAAAGGGCCGCTACATTTTCGAAAAGTACTTATGGGCCGAAAATGGACACCGAATGCGAAAGTCACCCTCAGTTCTTCGATTGCCGACAATCCAAGCGTTCCAAACAAGCACGCACTTGTTCATCCACAAACGGTCGAAATCCCTCATACGTCGTGATAAAAGGGGTGAGTTCAATCCAAAAGGGCCGCTACATTTTCGAAAAGTACTTATGGGCCGAAAATGGACACCGAATGCGAAAGTCACCCTCAGTTCTTCGATTGCCGACAATCCAAGCGTTCCAAACAAGCAAGCGCTTGTTCATCCACAAACGGTCGAAATCCCTCATACATCGTGATGTAAAGGGTGAGTTCAATCCAAAAGGGTGGCTACATTTTCGAAAAGAACTTATGGACCAAAAACGGACACCGTATGCGAAAGTCACACTCAGTTCTTCGATCGCCGACAGTCCAAGCGCTCCGAACAAGCAAGTGCATGTTAATCCACAAACAGTCGAAATCCCTCATACGTCGTGATAAAAGGGGTGAGTTCAATCCAAAAGTGTCGCTACGTTATCGAAAAGTACATTTGCGCCCAAAACGTACACCATATGTAAAAGTCACAGTCAGTTCGTCGAAAATCCAAGCATTCCAAATAAACAAGTGCATGTTCTTCCAAAAATGCCCAAAATCCCTCATACGTCACGTCGAAGCTATGAGTTCAATCCAAAAAGGTCGCTACATTTCCGAAAAGTACTTATGGGCCGAAAACGGACACCGAATGCGAAAGTCACACTCAGTTCTTCAATCGCCGACAGTCCAAGCGTTCCGAACAAGTAAGTGCATGTTAATCCACAAACGGCCGAAATCCCTCATACGTCGTGACGAAAGGGGTGAGTTCAATCCAAAAGTGTCGCTACCCTATCGAAAAGTACGTTTGGGCCCAAAACAGACACCATATGTAAAAGTCACGGTCAGTTCTTCGAACGTCGAAAATCCAAGCATTCCAAATAAACAAGTGCCTGCTCTTCCAAAAATGCCCAAAATCCCTCATACGTCACGGCGAAGCTGTGAGTTCAATCCTGAAGGGTCGCTACATTTCTGAAAAGTATTTATGGGCCGAAAACGGACACCGAATGCGAAAGTCACACTCAGTTCTTCAATCGCCGACAGTCCAAGCGTTCCGAACAAGTAAGTGCATGTTAATCCACAAACGGCCGAAATCCCTCATACGTCGTGACGAAAGGGGTGAGTTCAATCCAAAAGGGTCGCTACATTTCTGAAAAGTACTTATGGGCCGAAAACGGACACCGAATGCGAAAGACACACTCAGATCTTCAATCGCCGACAGTCCAAGCGTTCCGAACAAGCAAGCGCATGTTAATCCACAAACGGCCGAAATCCCTCATACGTCGTGACGAAAGGGGTGAGTTCAATCCAAAAGTGTCGCTACCCTATCGAAAAGTACGTTTGGGCCCAAAACAGACACCATATGTAAAAGTCACGGTCAGTACTTCGAACGTCGAAAATCCAAGCATTCAAAATAAACAAGTGCCTGTTCTTCCAAAAATACCCAAAATCCCTCATACGTCATGGCGAAGCTGTGAGTTCAATCCAAAAGGGTCGCTACAATTTCGAAAAGTAATTATGGGCCGAAAACGGACACCGTATGCGAAAGTCACACTCAGTTCTTCAATCGCCGACAATCCAAGCGTTCCAAACAAGCAAGCGCTTGTTCATCCACAAATGGCCGAAATCCCTCATACGTCGTGATGAAAAGGGTGAGTTCAATCCAAAAGAGTCGCTACATTTCTGAAAAGTACTTATGGGTCGAAAACGGACACCGTACGTGAAAGTCACACTCAGTTCTTCGATCGCCGACAGTCCAAGTGTTCCAAACAAGCAAGTGCATGTTAATCCACAAATGGTCGAAATCCCACATACGTCGTGACGAAGGGGGTGAGTTCAATCCAAAAGGGTCGCTATATTTTTGAAAAGTACTTATGGGCCAAAAACGGACACCGACTGCGAAAGTCACACTCAGTTCTTCGATTGCCGACAATCCAAGCGTTCCAAACAAGCAAGCGCTTGTTCATCCACAAACGGTCGAAATCCCTCATACATCGTGATGAAAAGGGTGAGTACAATCCAAAAGGGTCGCTACGTTTCTGAAAAGTACTTATGGTCCGAAAACGGACACCGTATGTGAAAGTCACACTCAGTTCTTCGATTGCCGACAATCCAAGCGTTCCAAACAAGCAAGCGCTTGTTCATCCACAAACGGTCGAAATTCCTCATACGTCATGATGAAAAGGGTGAGTTCAATCCAAAAGGGTCGCTACTTTTTCGAAATGTACTTATGGATCGAAAACGGACACCGAATGCGAAAGTCACACTCAGTTCTTCGATTGCCGACAATCCAAGCATTCCAAACAAGCAAGTGCTTGTTCATCCACAAACGGTCGAAATCCCTCATATGTCGTGATGAAAGGGGTGAGTTCAATCCAAAAGGGCCACTACATTTCCGAAAAGTACTTATGGGCCGAAAATGGACACCGTATGTGAAAGTCACACTCAGTTCTTCGATTGCCGGCAATCCAAGCGTTCCAAACAAGCAAGCGCTTGGTCATCCACAAACGGTCGAAATTCCTCATACGTCGTGATGAAAAGGGAGAGGTCAATCCAAAAGGGCCACTACATTTCCGAAAAGTACTTATGGGCCGAAAATGGACACCGTATGTGAAAGTCACACTCAGTTCTTCGATTGCCGGCAATCCAAGCGTTCCAAACAAGCAAGCGCTTGTTCATCCACAAACGGTCGAAATCCCTCATACGTCGTGATGAAAAGGGTGAGTTCAACCCAAAAGGGTCACTAAATTTCTGAAAAGTACTTTTGGGTCGAAAACGGACACCGAATGCGAAAGTCACACTCAGTTCTTCGATTGCCGACAATCTAAGCTTTCCAAACAAGCAAGCGCTTGTTCATCCACAAATGGTCAAAATCCCTCATACGTCATGATGAAAAGGGTGAGTTCAATCCAAAAGTTCGCTACATTTTCGAAAAGTACTTATGGGCCAAAAACAGACACCGTATTCGAAAGTCACACTTAGTTCTTCGATTGCCGGCAATCCAAGCGTTCCAAACAAGCAAGCGCTTGTTCATCCACAAACGGTCGAAATCCCTCATACATCATGATGAAAAGGGCGTGTTCAATCCAAAAGGGTCGCTACTTTTCCGAAAAGTACTTATGGGCCGAAAACGGACACCGAATGCGAAAGTCACACACAGTTCTTCGATTGCCGACAATCCAAGCGTTCCAAACAAGCAAGCGCTTGGTCATCCACAAACGGTCGAAATCCCTCATACGTCATGATGAAAAGGGTGAGTTCAATCCAAAAGGGTCGCTACATTTTCGAAAAGTAATTACGGGCCGAAAATGGACACCGAATGCGAAAGTTACACTCAATTCTTCGATTGCCGACAATCCAAGCGTTCCAAACAAGCAAGCGCTTGTTCATCCACAAACGGTCGAAATCCCTCATACATCGTGATGTAAAGGGTGAGTTCAATCCAAAAGGGTGGCTACATTTCCGAAAAGAACTTATGGACCAAAAACGGACACCGTATGCGAAAGTAACTCTTAGTTCTTCGATCGCCGACAGTCCAAGCGTTCCGAACAAGCAAGTGCATGTTAATCCACAAACAGTCGAAATCCCTCATACGTCGTGACGAAAGGGGGGAGTTCAATCCAAAAGGGTCGCTACATTTCCGAAAAGTACTTATGGGCCGAAAACGGACACCGTATGCGAAAGTCACACTCAGTTCTTCGATTGCCGACAATCCAAGCGTTCCAAATAAGAAAGTGCTTGTTCATCCACAAACGGCGGAAATCCCTCATACGTCGTGACGAAAGGGGGGAGTTCAATCCAAAAGGGTCGCTACATTTCCGAAAAGTACTTATGGGCCGAAAACGGACACCGTATGCGAAAGTCACACTCAGTTCTTCGATTGCCGACAATCCAAGCGTTCCAAATAAGAAAGTGCTTGTTCATCCACAAACGGCGGAAATCCCTCATACGTCGTGACGAAAGGGGTGAGTTCAATCCAAAAGGGTCGCTACATTTTTGAAAAGTACTTATGGGCCGAAAACGGACACCGACTGCGAAAGTCACACTCGATTCTTCGATTGTCGACAATCCAAGCGTTCCAAACAAGCAAGTGCTTGTTCATCCACAAACGGCGGTAATCCCTCATACGTCGTGACGAAAGGGGTGAGTTCAATCCAAAAGGGTCGCTACATTTCCGAAAAGTACTTATGGGCCAAAAACGGACACCGTATGTGAAAGTCACACTCAGTTCTTCGATTGCCGACAATCCAAGCGTTCCAAACAAGCAAGCGCTTGTTCAACCACAAACGGTCGAAATTCCTCATACGTCGTGATGAAAAGGGTGAGTTCAATCCAAAAGGGTCGCTACTTTTTCGAAATGTACTTATGGATCGAAAACGGACACCGAATGCGAAAGTCACACTCAGTTCTTCGATTGCCGACAATCCAAGCATTCCAAACAAGCAAGTGCTTGTTCATCCAAAAACGATCGAAATCACTCATACGTCGTGATGAAAGGGGTGAGTTCAATCCAAAAGGGTCACTACATTTCCGAAAAGTACTTATGGGCCGAAAATGGACACCGTATGTGAAAGTCACACTCAGTTCTTCGATTGCCGGCAATCCAGGCGTTCCAAACAAGCAAGCGCTTGTTCATCCACAAACGGTCGAAATTCCTCATACGTCGTGATGAAAAGGGTGAGTTCAATCCAAAAGGGTCGCTACTTTTTCGAAAAGTACTTACGGACCCAAAACGGACACCGAATGCGAAAGTCACACTCAGTTCTTCGATTGCCGACAATCCAAGCATTCCAAACAAGCAAGCGCTTGTTCATCCACAAACGGTCGAAATGCCTCATACGTCGTGATGAAAAGGGTGAGTTCAATCCAAAAGGGTCACTAAATTTCTGAAAAGTACTTTTGGGTCGAAAACGGACACCGAATGCGAAAGTCACACTCAGTTCTTCGATTGCCGACAATCCAAGCTTTCCAAACAAGCAAGCGCTTGTTCATCCACAAATGGTCAAAATCCCTCATACGTCGTGATGAAAAGGGTGAGTTCAATCCAAAAGTTCGCTACATTTTCGAAAAGTACTTATGGGCCAAAAACGGACACTGTATTCGAAAGTCACACTCAGTTCTTCGATTGCCGGCAATCCAAGCGTTCCAAACAAGCAAGCGCTTGTTCATCCACAAACGGTCGAAATCCCTCATACATCATGATGAAAAGGGCGTGTTCAATCCAAAAGGGTCGCTACTTTTCCGAAAAGTACTTATGGGCCGAAACGGACACCGAATGCGAAAGTCACACACAGTTCTTCGATTGCCGACAATCCAAGCGTTCCAAACAAGAAAGCGCTTGTTCATCCACAAACGGTCGAAATCCCTCATACGTCATGATGAAAAGGGTGAGTTCAATCCAAAAGGGTCGCTACATTTTTGAAAAGTAATTACGGGCCGAAAACGGACACCGAATGCGAAAGTCACACTCAATTCTTCGATTGCCGACAATCCAAGCGTTCCAAACAAGCAAGCGCTTGTTCATCCACAAATGGTCGAAATCCCTCATACATCGTGATGTAAAGGGTGAGTTCAATCCAAAAGGGTGGCTACATTTCCGAAAAGAACTTATGGACCAAAAACGGACACCGTATGCGAAAGTAACACTTAGTTCTTCAATCGCCGACAGTCCAAGCGTTCCGAACAAGCAAGTGCATGTTAATCCACAAACAGTCGAAATCCCTCATACGTCGTGATAAAAGGGGTGAGTTCAATCCAAAAGTGTCGCTACGTTATCGAAAAGTACATTTGCGCCCAAAACGTACACCATATGTAAAAGTCACAGTCAGTTCGTCGAAAATCCAAGTATTCCAAATAAACAAGTGCATGTTCTTCCAAAAATGCCCAGAATCCCTCATACGTCACGTCGAAGCTATGAGTTCAATCCAAAAAGGTCGCTACATTTCCGAAAAGTACTTATGGGCCGAAAACGGACACCGAATGCGAAAGTCACACTCACTTCTTCGATTGCCGACAATCCAAGCGTTCCAAACAAGCAAGCGCTTGCTCATCCACAAACAGTCGAAATCCCTCATACGTCATGATGAAAAGGGTGAGTTCAATCCAAAAGGGTCGCTACATTTTTGAAAAGTACTTATGGGCCGAAAACGGACACCGACTGTGAAAGTCACACTCGGTTCTTCGATTGCCGACAATCCAAGCGTTCCAAACAAGCAAGCGCTTGTTCATCCACAAATGGTCGAAATCCCTCATACATCATGATGAAAAGGGTGAGTTCAATGCAAAAGGGTCGCTACATTTTTTAAAAGTACTTATGGGCCGAAAACAGACACCGACTGCGAAAGTCACACTCAGTTCTTCGATTGCCGTCAATCCAAGCGTTCCAAACAAGCAAGCACTTGTTCATCCACAAACGGTCGAAATCCCTCATACGTCGTGATGAAAAGGGTGAGTTCAATCCAAAAGGGTCGCTACTTTTTCGAAAAGTACTTATGGGCCGAAAACGGACACCGAATGCGAAAGTCACACTCAGTTTTTCGATTGCCGACAATCCAAGCATTCCAAATGAGCAAGCTCTTGTTCATCCACAAACGGTCGGAAACCCTCATACGTCGTGATGAAAAGGGTGAGTTCAACCCAAAAGGGTCGCTAAATTTCCGAAAAGTACTTATGGGTCGAAAACGGACACCAAATGCGAAAGTCACACTCAGTTCTTTGATTGCCGACAATCCAAGCGTTCCAAACAAGCAAGCGCTTGTTCATCCACAAACGGTCGAAATTCCTCATACGTCGTGATGAAAAGGGTGAGTTCAATCCAAGAGGGTGGCTACATTTCTGAAAATTACCTATGGGCCCAAAACGGACACAATATGCGAAAGTCACACTTAGTTGTTCGAACGCAAAAAATCCAAGCGCTCCAAATAAGCAAGTGCTTGTCCATCCACAAATAGCTGAAATCCCTCATACGTTGTTACAAAAATAGTGAGTTCAATCCGAAAGGGTCGCTACATTTTCGAAAAGTACTTATGGGCCCAAAATGGACATCGTATACGAAAGTCACACTCTGTTGTTTGATCGTCGACAATCCAAGCGTTCCAAACAAGCAAGCGCTTGTTCATCCACAAACGGTCGAAAACCCTCATACGTCATGATGAAAAGGGTGAGTTCAACCCAAAAGGGTCGCTAAATTTCCGAAAAGTACTTATGGGCCGCAAACGGACATCGAATGCGAAAGTCACACTCACTTCTTCGATTGCCGACAATCCAAGCGTTCCAAACAAGCAAGCGCTTGTTCATCCACAAACGGTCGAAAACCCTCATACGTCATGATGAAAAGGGTGAGTTCAACCCAAAAGGGTCGCTAAATTTCCGAAAAGTCCTTATGGGCCGCAAACGGACATCGAATGCGAAAGTCACACTCAGTTCTTCGATTGCCG
>NW_019230371.1:168298-205439 GCF_002742605.1 Olea europaea var. sylvestris
ACAAATGGTCGAAATCCCTCATACGTCGTGATGAAAAGGGTGAGTTCAATCCAAAAGGGTCGCTACTTTTTCGAAAAGTACTTATGGGCCGAAAACGGACACCGAATGCGAAAGTCACACTCAGTTTTTCGATTGCCGACAATCCAAGCATTCCAAACGAGCAAGCTCTTGTTCATCCACAAACGGTCGAAAACCCTCATACGTCATGATGAAAAGGGTGAGTTCAACCCAAAAGGGTCGCTAAATTTCCGAAAAGTACTTATGGGCCGCAAACGGACATCGAATGCGAAAGTCACACTCAGTTCTTCGATTGCCGACAATCCAAGCTTTCCAAACAAACAAGTGCTTGTTCATCCACAAACGGCCGAAATCCCTTATACATTGTGATGAAAAGGGTGAGTTCAATTCAAAAGGGTCCGAAAAGTACTTATGGGTCGAAAACGGACACCGAATACGAAAGTCACATTCACGTCTTCGATTGCCGACAATCCAAGCGTTCCAAAAAAGCAAGTGCTTGTTCATCCACAGACGGTCGAAATCCCTCATACATCGTGATGAAAAGGGTGAGTTCAATCCAAAAGGGTCGTTACATTTCCGAAAAGCACTTATGGGCCAAAAATGGACACCGAATTTTAAAGTCACACTCAGTTCTTCGATTGCCGACAATCCAAGCGTTCCAAACAAGCAAGCGCTTGTTCATCTACAAATGGTCGAAATCCCTCATACGTCGTGATGAAAAGGGTGAGTTCAATCCAAAAGTTCGCTACATTTCCGAAAAGTACTTATGGGCCGAAAACGGACACCGTATTCAAAAGTCACACTCAGTTCTTCGATCGTCGACAATCCAAGCTTTCCAAACAAGCAAGTGCTTGTTCATCCACAAACGGCCGAAATCAATCAAACGTTGTGATGAAAAGGGTGAGTTCAATTCAAAAGGGTCGCTACGTTTTCGATAAATACTTATGGGCCGAAAACGAACACCGAATGCGAAAATCACATTCACTTCTTCGATTGCCGACAATCCAAGCGTTCCAAACAAGCAAGTGCTTGTTCATCCACAAACGGTCGAAATCCCTCATACATTGTGACGAAAAGGGTGAGTTCAATCCAAAAGGGTCGCTACATTTTCGAAAAGCACTTATGGGCCGAAAATGAACACCGAATTTTAAAGTCACACTCAGTTCTTCGATTGCCGACAATCCAAGCGTTCAAAACAAGTAAGCGCTTGTTCATCCACAAAAGGTCGAAATCCCTCATACATCGTGATGAAAAGGGTGTGTTCAATCCAAAAGGGTCGCTACTTTTCCGAAAAGTACTTATGGGCCGAAAATGGACACCAAATTTTAAAGTCACACTCAGTTCTTCGATTACCGACAATCCAAGCGTTCCAAACAAGCAAGCGCTTGCTCATCCACAAACAGTCGAAATCCCTCATACGTCGTGATGAAAAGGGTGAGTTCAATCCGAAAGGGACGCTACATTTTTGAAAAGTACTTATGGGCCGAAACTGACACCGACTGCGAAAGTCACACTCAGTTCTTCGATTGCCGACAATCCAAGCGTTCCAAACAAGCAGGCGCTTGTTCATCCACAAACGGTCGAAATCCCTCATACATCGTGATGAAAAGGGTGAGTTCAATCCAAAAGGGTCGCTACATTTCTGAAAAGTACTTTTGGGCCGAAAATGGACAACGTATGCGAAAGTCACACTCAGTTCTTCAATCGCCGACAATCCAAGCGTTCCAAACAAGCAAGTGCTTGTTCATCCACAAACGGCGGAAATCCCTCATACGTCGTGATGAAAGGGGTGAGTTTAATCCAAAAGGGTCGCTACATTTCCGAAAAGTACTTATGGGCCGAAAACGGACACCGAATGCGAAAGTCACACTCAGTTCTTCGATTGCCGTCAATCCAAGCATTCCAAACAAGCAAGCACTTGTTAATCCACAAACGGTCGAAATCCCTCATACGTCGTGATGAAAAGGGTGAGTTCAATCCAAAAGGGTCGCTACTTTTTCGAAAAGTACTTATGGGCCGAAGACGGAAACCGAATGCGAAAGTCACACTCAGTTCTTCGATTGCCGACAATCCAAGCATTCCAAACAAGCAAGCACTTGTTAATCCACAAACGGTCGAAATCCCTCATACGTCGTGATGAAAAGGGTGAGTTCAACCCAAAAGGGTGGCTAAATTTCCGAAAAGTACTTATGGGCCGAAAACGGACACCGAATGCGAAAGTCACACTCAGTTCTTCAATTGCCGACAATCCAAGCGTTCCAAACAAGCACGCATTTGTTCATCCACAAACGGTCGAAATCCCTCATACGTCGTGATGAAAAGGGTGAGTTCAATCCAAAAGGGTCGCTACTTTTTCGAAAAGTACTTATGGGCCGAAAACGGACACCGAATGCGAAAGTCACACTCAGTTTTTCGATTGCCGACAATCCAAGCATTCCAAACGAGCAAGCTCTTGTTCATCCACAAACGGTCGAAATCCCTCATACGTCGTGATGAAAAGGGTGAGTTCAACCCAAAAGGGTGGCTAAATTTCCGAAAAGTACTTATGGGCCGAAAACGGACACCGAATGCGAAAGTCACACTCAGTTCATCAATTGCCGACAATCCAAGCGTTCCAAACAAGCAAGCATTTGTTCATTCAAAAACGGTCGAAATCCCGCATACGTCGTGATGAAAAGGGTGAGTTCAATCCAAAAGGGTCGCTACTTTTTCGAAAAGTACTAATGGGCCGAAAACGGACACCGAATGCGAAAGTCACACTCAGTTTTTCGATTGCCGACAATCCAAGCATTCCAAACGAGCAAGCTCTTGTTCATCCACAAACGGTCGAAAACCCTCATACGTCGTGATGAAAAGGTGAGTTCAACCCAAAAGGGTCGCTAAATTTTCGAAAAGTACTTATGGGCCGAAAACGGACACCGAATGCGAAAGTCACACTCAGTTCTTCGATTGCCGAAAATCCAAGCGTTCCAAACAAGCAAGCGCTTGTTCATCCACAAATGGTCGAAATCCCTCATACGTCGTGATGAAAAGGGTGAGTTCAATCAAAAAGCTCGCTACATTTCCGAAAAGTACTTATGGGCCAAAAACGGACACCGTATTCGAAAGTCACACTCAGTTCTTCGATCGTCGACAATCCAAGCTTTCCAAACAAGCAAGTGCTTGTTCATCCACAAACGATCGAAATCCCTTATACATTGTGACGAAAAGGGTGAGTTCGATTCAAAAGGGTCGCTACATTTCCGAAAAGTACTTCTGGGCCGAAAATGGACACCGAATGCGAAAGTCACATTCACGTCTCCGATTGCCGACAATCCAAGCGTTCCAAACAAGCAAGCGCTTGTTCATCCACAGACGGTCGAAATCCCTCATACGTCGGGATGAAAAGGGTGAGTTCAATCCAAAAGGGTCGCTACATTTCCAAAAAGCACTTATGGGCCGAAAATGGACACCGAATTTTAAAGTCACACTCAGTTCTTCGATTGCCGACAATCCAAGCGTTCCAAACAAGCAAGTGCTTATTCATCCACAAACGATCGAAATCCCTCATACATCGTGATGAAAAGGGTGAGCTCAATCCAAAAGGGTCGCTACATTTCCGAAAAGCACTTATGGGCCGAAAACGGACACCGAATGCCAAAGTCACACTCAGTTCTTCGATCGTCGACAATCCAAGCTTTCCAAACAAGCAAGTGCTTGTTCATCCACAAACGGCCGATATCCCTCACACGTTGTGATGAAAAGGGTGAGTTCAATTCAAAAGGGTCGCTACATTTTCGATAAGTACTTATGCGCCGAAAACGAACACCGAATGCAAAAATCACATTCACTTCTTCGATTGCCGACAATCCAAGCGTTCCAAACAAGCAAGTTCTTGTTCATCCACAAATGGTCGAAATCCCTCATACATTGTGACGAAAAGGGTGAGTTCAATCCAGAAGGGTCGCTACATTTCCGAAAAGCACTTATGGGCCGAAAATGGACAACGAATTTTAAAGTCACACTCAGTTATTCGATTGCCGACAATCCAAGCGTTCCAAACAAGCAAGCGCTTGTTCATCCACAAACGGTCAAAATCCCTCATACGCCATGATGAAAAGGGCGTGTTCAATCCAAAAGGGTCGCTACATTTTCGAAAAGTAATTACGGGCCAAAAACGGACACCGAATGCGAAAGTCACACTCAGTTCTTCGATTGCCGACAATCCAAGCGTTCCAAACAAGCAAGCGCTTGTTCATCCACAAACGGTCGAAATCCCTCATACGTCGTGATGAAAAGGGTGAGTTCAACCCAAAAGGGAGGCTAAATTTCCGAAAAGTACTTATGGGCCGAAAACGGACACCGAATGCGAAAGTCACACTTAGTTCTTCAATTGCCGACAATCCAAGCGTTCCAAACAAGCAAGCATTTGTTCATCCACAAATGGTCGAAATCCCTCATACGTCGTGATGAATAGGGTGAGTTCAATCCAAAAGGGTCGCTACTTTTTTGAAAAGTACTTATGGGCCGAAAACGGACACCGAATGCGAAAGTCATACTCAGTTTTTCGATTGCCGACAATCCAAGCATTCCAAACGAGCAAGCTCTTGTTCACCCACAAACGGTCAAAAACCCTCATACGTCGTGATGAAAAGGTGAGTTCAACCCAAAAGGGTCGCTAAATTTCCGAAAAGTACTTATGGGCCGAAAACGGACACCGAATGCAAAAGTCACACTCAGTTCTTCGATTGCCGACAATCCAAACGTTCCAAACAAGCAAGTGCTTGTTCATCCACAAATGGTCGAAATCCCTCATACGTCGTGATGAAAAGGGTGAGTTCAATCAAAAAGTTCGCTACATTTCCGAAAAGTACTTATGGGCCGAAAACGGACACCGTATTCGAAAGTCACACTCAGTTCTTCGATCGTCGACAATCCAAGCTTTCCAAACAAGCAAGTGCTTGTTCATCCACAAACGATCGAAATCCCTTATACATTGTGACGAAAAGGGTGAGTTCGATTCAAAAGGGTCGCTACATTTCCGAAAAGTACTTCTGGGCCGAAAATGGACACCGAATGCGAAAGTCACATTCACGTCTTCGATTGTCGACAATCCAAGCGTTCCAAACAAGCAAGCGCTTGTTCATCCACAGACGGTCAAAATCCCTCATACGTCGGGATGAAAAGGGTGAGTTCAATCCAAAAGGGTCGCTACATTTCCGAAAAGCACTTATGGGCCGAAAATGGACACCAAATTTTAAAGTCACACTCAGTTCTTCGATTGCCGACAATCCAAGCGTTCCAAACAAGCAAGTGCTTGTTAATCAACAAACGGTCGAAATCCCTCATACATCGTGATGAAAAGGGTGAGCTCAATCCAAAAGGGTCGCTACATTTCCGAAAAGCACTTATGGGCCGAAAACGGACACCGAATGCCAAAGTCACACTCAGTTCTTTGATCGTCGACAATCCAAGCTTTCCAAACAAGCAAGTGCTTGTTCATCCACAAACGGTCAAAATCCCTCACACGTTGTGATGAAAAGGGTGAGTTCAATTCAAAAGGGTCGCTACATTTTCGATAAGTACTTATGGGCCGAAAACGAACACCGAATGCGAAAATCACATTCACTTCTTCGATTGCCGACAATCCAAGCGTTCCAAACAAGCAAGTTCTTGTTCATCCACAAACGGTCGAAATCCCTCATACATTGTGACGAAAAGCGTGAGTTCAATCAAGAAGGGTCGCTACATTTCCGAAAAGCACTTATGGGCCGAAAATGGACACCGAATTTTAAAGTCACACTCAGTTCTTCGATTGCCGACAATCCAAGCGTTCCAAACAAGCAAGCGCTTGTTCATCCACAAATGGTCAAAATCCCTCATACGTCATGATGAAAAGGGCGTGTTCAATCCAAAAGGGTCGCTACATTTCCGAAAAGTAATTACGGGCCAAAAACGGACACCGAATGCGAAAGTCACACTCAGTTCTTCGATTGCCGACAATCCAAGCGTTCCAAACAAGCAAGCGCTTGTTCATCCACAAACGGTCGAAATCCCACATACATCGTGATGAAAAAGGTGAGTTCAATCCAAAAGGGTGGCTACATTTCCGAAAAGTACTTATGGACCAAAAACGGACACCGTATGCGAAAGTCACACTCAGTTCTTCGATCGCCGACAGTCCAAGCGTTCCGAACAAGCAAGTGCATGTCAATCCACAAACGGTTGAAATCCCTCATACGTCGTGTTAAAAGGGGTAAGTTCAATCCAAAAGTGTCGCTACGTTATCAAAAAGTACATTTGCGCCCAAAACGGACACCATATGTAAAAGTCACGGTCAGTTCGTCGAACGTCGAAAATCCAAGCATTCCAAATAAACAAGTGCATGTTCTTCCAAAAATGCCCAAAATCACTCATACGTCACGGCGAAGCTATGAGTTCAATCCAAAAAGGTCTCTACATTTTCGAAAAGTACTTATGGGCCGAAAACGGACACCAAATGCGAAAGTCACACTCACTTCTTCGATTGCCGACAATCCAAGCGTTCCAAACAAGCAAGCGCTTGCTCATCCACAAATAGTAGAAATCCCTCATACGTCGTGATGAAAAGGGTGAGTTCAATCCAAAAGGGTCGCTACATTTCTGAAAAGTACTTATGGGCCAAAAACGGACACCGACTGCAAAAGTCACACTCAGTTCTTCGATTGCCGACAATCCAAGCGTTCCAAACAAGCAAGCCCTTGTTCATCCATAAACGGTCGAAATCCCTCATACATCGTGATGAAAAGGGTGAGTTCAATCCAAAAGGGTTGCTACATTTCTGAAAAGTACTTATGGGACGAAAATGGACACCGTATGCGAAAGTCACACTCAGTTCTTCAATCGCCGACAATCCAAGCGTTCCAAACAAGCAAGTGCTTTTTCATCCACAAACGGCGGAAATCCCTCATACGTCGTGATGAAAGGGGTGAGTTTAATCCAAAAGGGTCGCCACATTTCCGAAAAGTACTTATGGGCCAAAAATGGACGCCGTATGTGAAAGTCACACTCAGTTCTTCTATTGCCGACAATCCAAGCGTTCCAAACAAGCAAGCGCTTGGTCATCCACAAACGGTCGAAATCCCTCATACGTCGTGATGAAAAGGGTGAGTTCAATCCAAAAGGGTCGCTACTTTTTCGAAAAGTACTTATGGGCCAAAAACGGACACCGAATGCGAAAGTCACACTCAGTTCTTCGATTGCCGACAATCCAATCATTCCAAACAAGCAAGCGCTTGTTCATCCACAAACGGTCGAAATCCCTCATACGTCGTGATGAAAGGGGTGAGTTCAACCCAAAAGGGTCGCTAAATTTTCGAAAAGTAGTTATGGGCCAAAAACGGACAACGAATGCGAAAGTCACACTCAGTTCTTCGATTGCCGACAATCTAAGCGTTCCAAACAAGCAAGCGCTTGTTCATCCACAAATGGTCAAAATCCCTCATACGTCGTGATGAAAAGGGTGAGTTCAATCAAAAAGTTTGCTACATTTCCAAAAAGTACTTATGGGCCGAAAACGGACACCGTAATCGAAAGTCATACTCAGTTCTTCGATCGCCGACAATCCAAGCTTTCCAAACAAGCAAGTGCTTGTTCATCCACAAATGGCCGAAATCCCTTATACGTTGTAATGAAAAGGGTGAGTTCAATTCAAAAGGGTCGCTACATTTCTGAAAAGTACTTATGGGCCGAAAATGGACACCGAATACGAAAGTCACATTCACTTCTTCGATTGCCGACAATCCAAGCGTTCCAAACAAGCAAGTGCTTGTTCATCCTCTAACGGTCGAAATCCCTCATACGTCGTGATGAAAAGGGTGAGTTCAATCCAAAAGGGTCGGTACATTTTCGAAAAGCACTTATGTGCCGAAAATGGGTACCGAATTTTAAAGTCACACTCAGTTCTTCGATTGCCGACAATCCGAGCGTTCAAAACAAGCAAGCGCTTGTTCATCCACAAAAGGTCGAAATCCCTCATACATTGTGATGAAAAGGGTGTGTTCAATCCAAAAGGGTCGCTACTTTTTCGAAAAGTACTTATGGGTCGAAAACAGGCACCGAATGCGAAAGTCACACTCAGTTCTTCAATCGCCGACAGTCCAAGCGTTCCGAACAAGTAAGTGCATGTTCATCCACAAACGGCCGAAATCCCTCATACGTCGTGACGAAAGGGGTGAGTTCAATCCACAAGTGTCGCTACCTTATCGAAAAGTACATTTGCGCCCAAAACGGACACCATATGTAAAAGTCACGGTCAGTACTTCGAACGTTGAAAATCCAAGCATTCAAAATAAACAAGTGCCTGTTCTTCCAAAAATTCCCAAAATCCCTCATACCTCATGGCGAAGCTGTGAGTTCAATCGAAAAGGGTCGCTACAATTTCGAAAAGTAATTATGGGCCGAAAACGGACACCGTATGCGAAAGTCACACTCAGTTCTTCAATCGCCGACAATCCAAGCGTTCCAAACAAGCAAGCGCTTGTTCATCCACAAATGGCTGAAATCCCTCATATGTCGTGATGAAAAGGGTGAGGCCAATTCAAAAGGGTCGCTACATTTCCGAAAAGTACTTATGGGTCGAAAATGGACACCGTATGTGAAAGTCACACACAGTTCTTCGATCGTCGACAGTCCAAGCGTCCGAACAAGCAAGTGCATGTTAATCCACAAACAGTTGAAATCCCTCATATGTCGTGATAAAAGGGGTGAGTTCAATCCAAAAGTGTCGCTACATTTTTGAAAAGTACTTATGGGCCAAAAACGAACACCGACTGCGAAAGTCACACTCAGTTCTTCGATTGCCGACAATCCAAGCGTTCCAAACAAGCAGGCGCTTGTTCATCCACAAACGGTCGAAATCCCTCATACATCGTGATGAAAAGGGTGAGTTCAATCCAAAAGGGTCGCTACTTTTTCGAAAAGTACTTATGGGCTGAAGACGGGCAACGAATGCAAAAGTTACACTCAGTTCTTCTATGGTCGACAATCCAAGCATTCCAAACAAGCAAGCGCTTGTTCATCCACAAACGGTCGAAATCCCTCATACATCGTGTTGAAAAGGGTGTGTTCAACCCAAAAGGGTCGCTAAATTTCCGAAAAGTACTTATGGGCCGAAAACGGACACCGAATGCGAAAGTCACACTCAGTTCTTCGATTGCCGACAATCCAAGCATTCCAAACAAGCAAGCATTTGTTCATCCACAAACGGTCGAAATCCCTCATACGTTGTGATGAAAAGGGTGAGTTCAATCCAAAAGGGTAGCTACTTTTTCGAAAAGTACTTATGGGCCGAAAACGGACATCGAATGCGAAAGTCACACTCACTTCTTCGATTGCCGACAATCCAAGCGTTCCAAACAAGCAAGCGCTTGCTCATCCACAAATAGTCAAAATTCCTCATACGTTGTGATGAAAAGGGTGAGTTCAATCCAAAAGGGTCGCTACATTTTTGAAAAGTACTTATGGGTCGAAAACGGACACCGACTGCGAAAGTTACACTCAGTTCTTCGATTGCCGACAGTCCAAGCGTTCCAAACAAGCAAGCGCTTGTTCATCCACAAACGATCAAAATCCCTCATACATCATGATGAAAAGGGTGAGTTCAATCCAAAAGGGTCGCTACATTTCTGAAAAGTACTTATGGGCCGAAAACGGACACCGTATGCGAAAGTCACACTCAGTTCTTCAATCGTCGACAATCCAAGCGTTCCAAACAAGCAAGTGCTTGTTCATCCACAAACGGCAGAAATCCCCCTTACGTCGTGATGAAAGGGGTGAGTTTAATCCAAAAGGGTCGCTACATTTCCGAAAAGTACTTAAGGGCCGAAAACGGACACCGTATGTGAAAGTCACACTCAGTTCTTCGATTGCCGACAATCCAAGCGTTCCAAACAAGCCAGCGCTTGTTCATCCACAAACGACCGAAATCCCTTATACATTGTGATGAAAAGGGTAAGTTCAATCAAAAAGTTCGCTACATTTCCGAAAAGTACTTACGGGCCGAAAACGGACACCGAATGCGAAAGTCACACTTAGTTCTTCGATTGCCGACAATCGAAGCGTTCCAAACAAGCCAGCGCTTGTTCATCCACAAACGACCGAAATCCCTTATACATTGTGATGAAAAGGGTAAGTTCAATCAAAAAGTTCGCTACATTTCCGAAAAGTACTTACGGGCCGAAAACGGACACCGAATGCGAAAGTCACACTTAGTTCTTCGATTGCCGACAATCCAAGCGTTCCAAACAAGCAAGTGCTTGTTCATCCACAAATGGTCGAAATCCCTCATACGTCGTGATGAAAAGGGTAAGTTCAATCAAAAAGTTCGCTACATTTCCGAAAAGTACTTATGGGCCGGAAACGAACACCGTATTCGAAAGTCACACTCAGTTCTTCGATCGCCGACAATCCAAGCTTTCCAAACAAGCAAGTGCTTGTTCATCCACAAACGACCGAAATCCCTTATACATTGTGATGAAAAGGGTGAGTTCGATTCAAAAGGGTCGCTACATTTCCGAAAAGTACTTTTGGGCCTAAAATGGACACCGAATGCGAAAGTCACACTAATGTCTTCGATTGTCGACAATCCAAGTGTTCCAAACAAGCAAGCGCTTGTTCATCCGCAGACGGTCGAAATCCCTCATACGTCGGGATGAAAAGGGTGAGTTCAATCCAAAAGGGTCGCTACATTTCCGAAAAGCACTTATGGGCCGAAAATGGACCCCGAATTTTAATGTCACACTCAGTTCTTCGATTGCCGACAATCCAAGCGTTCCAAACAAGAAAGTGCTTGTTCATCCACAAACGGTCGAAATCCCTCATACATCGTGATGAAAAGGGTGAGTTCAATCCAAAAGGGTCGCTACATTACCGAAAAGCACTTATGGACCGAAAACGGACACCGAATGTGAAAGTCACACACAGTTCTTCGATTGCCGACAATCCAAGCGTTCCAAACAAGCAAGCGCTTGTTCATCCACAAATGGTCGAAATCCCTCATACATCGTGATGAAAAGGGTGAGTTCAATCCAAAAGGGTCGCTACATTACCGAAAAGCACTTATGGACCGAAAACGGACACCGAATGTGAAAGTCACACACAGTTCTTCGATTGCCGACAATCCAAGCGTTCCAAACAAGCAAGCGCTTGTTCATCCACAAATGGTCGAAATCCCTCATACATCGTGATGAAAAGGGTGAGTTCAATCCAAAAGGGTGGCTACATTTCCGAAAAGTACTTATGGACCAAAAACGGACACCGTATACGAAAGTCACACTCAGTTCTTCGATCGCAGAAAGTCCAAGCGTTCCGAACAAGCAAGTGCATGTTAATCCACAAACGGTCGAAATCCCTCATACGTCGTGATAAAAGGGGTGAGTTCAATCCAAAAGTGTCGCTACGTTATCGAAAAGTACATTTGCGCCCAAAACGGACACCATATGTAAAAGTCACGGTCAGTCCGTCGAACGTCGAAAATCCAAGCATTCCAAATAAACAAGTGCATGTTCTTCCAAAAATGCCCAAAATCCCTCATACGTCACGGCGAAGCTATGAGTTCAATCCAAAAAGGTCGCTACATTTCCGAAAAGTACTTATGGGCCGAAAACGGACACCGAATGCGAAATTCACACTCAGTTCTTCGATTGCCGACAATCCAAGCGTTCCAAACAAGCAAGCAATTGTTCATCCACAAATGGTCGAAATCCCTCATACGTCGTGATGAAAAGGGTTAATTCAATCAAAAAGTTCTCTACATTTCCAAAAAGTACTTATGGGCCGAAAACGGACACCGTATTCGAAAGTCACACTCAGTTCTTCGATTGCCGACAATCCAAGCGTTCCAAACAAGCAAGCGCTTGTTCATCCACAAACGGTCGAAATCCCTCATACATCGTGATGAAAACGGTGAGTTCAATCCAAAAGGGTCGGTACATTTCCGAAAAGCACTTATGGGCCGAAAATGGACACCGAATTTTAAAGTCACACTCAGTTCTTCGATTGCCGACAATCCAAGCGTTCCAAACAAGCAAGTGCTTTCATCCAAAAACTGTCGAAATCCCTCATACATCGTGATGAAAACGGTGAGTTCAATCCAAAAGGGTCGCTACATTACCGAAAAGTACTTATGGGCCGAAAACGGACACCGAATGCGAAAGTCACATTCACTTCTTCGATTGCCGACAATCCAAGCGTTCCAAACAAGCAAGCGCTTGTTCATCCACAAACGGTCGAAATCCCTCATACATCGTGATGAAAAGGGTGAGTTCAATTCAAAAGGGTCGCTACATTTCCGAAAAGTACTTATGGGCCGAAAACGGACACCGAATGCGAAAGTTACATTCACTTCTTCGATTGCCGACGATCCAAGCGTTCCAAACAAGCAAGCGCTTGTTCATCCACAAACGGTTGAAATCCCTCATACATCGTGATGAAAAGGGCGTGTTCAATCCAAAAGGGTCGCTACTATTCCGAAAAGTACTTATGGGCCGAAAACGGACACCGAATACGAAATTCACACTCAGTTCTTCAATCGCCGACAGTCCAAGCATTCCGAACAAGTAAGTGCATGTTCATACACAAACGGCCAAAATCCCTCATACGTCGTGACGAAAGGGGTGAGTTCAATCCAAAAGTGTCGCTACCTTATCGAAAAGTACATTTGGGCCCAAAACGGACACCATATGTAAAAGTCACGCTCAGTATTTCGAACGTCGAAAATCCAAGCATTCAAAATAAACAAGTGCCTGTTCTTCCAAAAATTCCCAAAATCCCTCATACGTCATGGCGAAGCTGTGAGTTCAATCCAAAAGGGTCGCTACAATTCCGAAAAGTAATTATGGGCCGAAAACGGACACCGTATGCGAAAGTCACACTCAGTTCTTCAATCGCCGACAATCCAAGCGTTCCAAACAAGCAAGCGCTTGTTCATCCACAAATGGCCGAAATCCCTCATACATCGTGATGAAAAGGGTGAGTTCAATTCAAAAGGGTCGCTACATTTCCGAAAAGTACTTATGGGTCGAAAACGGACACCGTATGTGATAGTCACACTCAGTTCTTCGATCGCCGACAGTCCAAGCATTCCGAACAAGCAAGTGCATGTTAATCCACAAACAGTCGAAATCCCTCATACGTCGTGATAAAAGGGGTGAGTTCAATCCAAAAGTGTCGCTACATTATCGAAAACTACATTTGCGCCCAAAACGGACACCATATGTAAAAGTCACGGTCAGTTCGTCGAACGTCGAAAATCCAAGCATTCCAAATAAACAAGTGTATGTTCTTCCAAAAATGTCCAAAATCCCTCATACATCACGGCGAAGCTATAAGTTCAATCCAAAAAGGTCGTTACATTTCCGAAAAGTACTTATGGGCCGAAAACGGAAACGAATGCGAAAGTCACACTCACTTCTTCGATTGCCGACAATCCAAGCGTTCCAAACAAGCAAGCGCTTGCTCATCCACAAAAAGTCGAAATCCCTCATACGTCGTGATGAAAAGGGTGAGTTCAATTCAAAAGGTCGCTACATTTTTGAAAAGTACTTATGGGCCGAAAACGGACACCGACTGCGAAAGTCAAACTCAGTTCTTCGATTGCCGACAATCCAAGCGTTCCAAACAAGCAAGCCCTTGTTCATCCATAAACGGTCAAAATCCCTCATACATCGTGATGAAAAGGGTGAGTTCAATCCAAAAGGGTCGCTACATTTCTGAAAAGTACTTATGGGACGAAAACGGACACCGTATGCGAAAGTCACACTCAGTTCTTCAATCGCCAACAATCCAAGCGTTCCAAACAAGCAAGTGCTTGTTCATCCACAAACGGTGGAAATCCCTCATACTTCGTGATGAAAGGGGTGAGTTTAATCCAAAAGGGTCGCCACATTTTCGAAAAGTACTTATGGGCCAAAAACGGACGCCGTATGTGAAAGTCACACTCAGTTCATCGATTGCCGACAATCCAAGCGTTCCAAAAAAGCAAGCGCTTGTTCATCCACAAACGGTCGAAATCCCACATACGTCGTGATGAAAAGGGTGAGTTCAATCCAAAAGGGTCGCTACTTTTTCGAAAAGTACTTATGGGCCGAAAATGGACACCGAATGCGAAAGTCACACTCAGTTCTTCGATTGCCGACAATCCAAGCATTCCAAACAAGCAAGCGCTTGTTCATCCACAAACGGTCGAAATCCCTCATACGTCGTGATGAAAAGGGTGCGTTCAACCCAAAAGGGTCGCTAAATTTCCGAAAAGTACTTATGGGCCGAAAACGGACACCGAATGCGAAAGTCACACTCAGTTCTTCGATTGCCGACAATCCAAGCGTTCCAAACAATCAAGCGCTTGTTCATCCACAAATGGTCAAAATCCCTCATACATTGTGATGAAAAGGGTGAGTTCAATCAAAAAGTTCGCTACATTTTCGAAAAGTACTTATGGGCCGAAAACGGACACCGTATCCGAAAGTCACACTCAGTTCTTCGATGGCCGATAATCCAAGCTTTCCAAACAAGCAAGTGCTTGTTCATCCACAAACGGCCGAAATCCCTTATACGTTGTGATGAAAAGGGTGAGTTCAATTCAAAAGGGTCGCTACATTTCCGAAAAGCACTTATGGGCCGAAAATGGACACCGAATTTTAAAGTCACACACAGTTCTTCGATTGCCGACAATCCAAGCGTTCCAAACAAGAAAGTGCTTGTTCATCCACAAACGGTCGAAATTCCTCATACATCGTGATGAAAAGGGTGAGTTCAATCCAAAAGGGTCGCTGCATTACCGAAAAGCACTTATGGACCGAAAACGGACACCGAATGCGAAAGTCATACACAGTTCTTCGATTGCCGACAATCCAAGCGTTCCAAACAAGCAAGCGCTTGTTCATCCACAAACGGTCGAAATTCCTCATACATCGTGATGAAAAGGGTGAGTTCAATCCAAAAGGGTCGCTACATTTCCGAAAAGCACTTACGGGCCGAAAATGGACACCGAATTTTAAAGTCACACTCAGTTCTTCGATTGCCGACAATCCAAGCGTTCCAAACAAGCAAGCGCTTGTTCATCCACAAATGGTCGAAATCCCTCATACATCATGATGAAAAGGGTGAGTTCAATCCAAAAGGGTGGCTACATTTCCGAAAAGTACTTATGGACCAAAAACGGACACCGTATACGAAAGTCACACTCAGTTCTTCGATCGCCGACAGTCCAAGCGTTCCGAACAAGCAAGTGCATGTTAATCCACAAACGGTCGAAATCCCTCATACGTCGTGATAAAAGGGGTGAGTTCAATCCAAAAGTGTCGCTACGTTATCGAAAGGTACATTTGCGCCCAAAACGGACACCATATGTAATAGTCACGGTCAGTTCGTCGAACGTCGAAAATCCAAGCATTCCAAATAAACAAGTGCATGTTCTTCCAAAAATGCCCAAAATCCCTCATACGTCACGGCGAAGCTATGAGTTCAATCCAAAAAGGTCGCTACATTTTCGAAAAGTACTTATGGGCCGAAAACGGACACCGAATGCGAAATTCACACTCAGTTCTTCGATTGCCGACAATCCAAGCGTTCCAAACAAGCAAGCGATTGTTCATCCACAAATGGTCGAAATCCCTCATACGTCGTGATGAAAAGGGTGAGTTCAATCAAAAAGTTCACTACATTTCCAAAAAGTACTTATGCGCCCAAAACGGACACCATATGTAAAAGTCACGGTCAGTACTTCGAACGTCGAAAATCCAAGCATTCAAAATAAACAAGTGCCTGTTCTTCCAAAAATTCCCAAAATCCCTCATACGTCATGGCGAAGCTGTGAGTTCAACCCAAAAGGGTCGCTACATTTCCGAAAAGTACTTATGGGTCGAAAACGGACACCGTATGTGAAAGTCACACTCAGTTCTTCGATCGCCGACAGTCCAAGCGTTCCGAACAAGAAAGTGCATGTTAATCCAAAAACAGTCAAAATCCCTCATATGTCATGATAAAAGGGGTGAGTTCAATCCAAAAGTGTCGCTACGTTATCGAAAAGTACATTTGCGCCAAAAACGGACACCATATGTAAAAGTCACGATCAGTTCGTCGAACGTCGAGAATCCAAGCATTCCAAATAAACAAGTGCATGTTCTTCCAAAAATGCCCAAAATCCCTCATACGTCACGACGAAGCTATGAGTTCAATCCAAAAAGGTCGCTACATTTCCGAAAAGTACTTATGGGCCGAAAACGGACACCGAATGCGAAAGTCACACTCACTTCTTCGATTGCCGACAATCCAAGCGTTCCAAACAAGCAAGCGCTTGCTCATCCAAAAACAGTCAAAATCCCTCATACGTCGTGATGAAAAGGGTGAGTTCAATCCAAAAGGGTCGCGACATTTTTAAAAAGTACTTATGGGCCGAAAACGGACACCGACTGCGAAAGTCACACTCAGTTCTTCGGTTGCCGACAATCCAAGCGTTCCAAACAAGCAGGCGCTTGTTCATCCACAAACGGTCGAAATCCCTCATACATCATGATGAAAAGGGTGAGTTCAATCCAAAAGGGTCGCTACATTTATGAAAAGTACTTATGGGCCGAAAACGGACACCGTATGCGAAAGTCACACTCAGTTCTTCAATCGCCGACAATCCAAGCGTTCCAAACAAGCAAGTGCTTGTTCATCCACAAACGGCGGAAATCCCTCATACGTCGTGATGAAAGGGGTGAGTTTAATCCAAAAGGGTCGCTACATTTCCGAAAAGTACTTATGGGCCGAAAACGGACGCCGTATGTGAAAGTCACACTCAGTTCTTCGATCGCCGACAATCCAAGCGTTCCAAACAAGCAAGCGCTTGTTCATCCACAAACGGTCGAAATCCTTCATACGTCGTGATGAAAAGGGTGAGTTCAATCCAAAAGGGTAGCTCCATTTCCGAAAAGTACTTATGGGCCGAAAACGGACACCGAATACGAAAGTCACACTCAGTTCTTCGATTGCCGACAATCCAAGCATTCCAAACAAGCAAGCACTTGTTCATCCACAAACGGTCGAAATCCCTCATACGTCATGATGAAAAGGGTGAGTTCAACCCAAAAGGGTGGATAAATTTCCGAAAAGTACTTATGGGCCGAAAACGGACACCGAATACGAAAGTCACACTCAGTTCTTCGATTGCCGACAATCTAAGCGTTCCGAACAAGCAAGCGCTTGTTCATCCACAAACGGTCGAAATCCCTCAAATGTTGTGATGAAAAGGGTGAGTTCAATCCAAAAGGGTAGCTACTTTTTCGAAAAGTACTTATGGGCCGAAAACGGACATCGAATGCGAAAGTCACACTCACTTCTTAGATTGCCGACAATCCAAGCGTTCCAAACAAGCAAGCGCTTGCTCATCCACAAACAGTCGAAATTCCTCATACGTTGTGATGAAAAGGGTGAGTTCAATCCAAAATGGTCGCTACATTTTTGAAAAGTACTTATGGGCCGAAAACGGACACCGACTGTGAAAGTCACACTCAGTTCTTCGATTGCCGACAATCCAAGCGTTCCAAACAAGCAAGCGCTTGCTCATCCACAAACGGTCGAAATCCCTCATACATCGTGATGAAAAGGGTGAGTTCAATCCAAAAGGGTCGCTACATTTCTGAAAAGTACTTATGGGCCGAAAACGGACACCGTATGCGAAAGTCACGCTCAGTTCTTCAATCGCCGACAATCCAAGCGTTCCAAACAAGCAGGTGCTTGTTCATCCACAAACGGTCGAAATCCCTCATACGTCGTGATGAAAAGGGTGAGTTCAATCCAAAAGGGTCGCTACATTTCTGAAAAGTACTTATGGGCCGAAAACGGACACCGACTGCGAAAGTCACACTCAGTTCTTCGATTGCCGACAATCCAAGCGTTCCAAACAAGCAGGTGCTTGTTCATCCACAAACGGTCGAAATCCCTCATACATCGTGATGAAAAGGGTGAGTTCAATCCAAAAGGGTCGCTACATTTCTGAAAAGTACTTATGGGCCGAAAACGGACACCGTATGCGAAAGTCACACTCAGTTCTTCAATCGCCGACAATCCAAGCGTTCCAAACAAGTAAGTGCTTGTTCATCCACAAACGGCGGAAATCCCTCATACGTCGTGATGAAAGGGGTGAGTTTAATCCAAAAGGGTCGCCACATTTCCGAAAAGTACTTATGGCCCAAAAATGGACGCCGTATGTGAAAGTCACACTCAGTTCTTCGATTGCCGACAATCCAAGCGTTCCAAACAATCAAGCGCTTGTTCATCCACAAACGGTCGAAATCCCTCATACGTCGTGATGAAAAGGGTGAGTTCAATCCAAAAGGGTCGCTACTTTTTCGAAAAGTACTTATGGGCCGAAAACGGACACCGAATGCGAAAGTCACACTCACTTTTTCGATTGCCGACAATCCAAGCATTCCAAACGAGCAAGCTCTTGTTCATCCACAAACGGTCAAAAACCCTCATACGTCGTGATGAAAAGGTGAGTTCAACCCAAAAGGGTCGCTACATTTCTGAAAAGTACTTATGGGCCGAAAACGGACACCGAATGCGAAAGTCACACTCAGTTCTTCGATTGTCGACAATCCAAGCGTTCCAAACAAGCAAGCGCTTGTTCATCCACAAATGGTCGAAATCCCTCATACGCCGTGATGAAAAGGGTGAGTTCAATCAAAAAGTTCGCTACATTTCCGAAAAGTACTTATGGGCCGAAAACGGACACCGTATTCGAAAGTCACACTCAGTTCTTCGATCGTCGACAATCCAAGCTTTCCAAACAAGCAAGTGCTTGTTCATCCACAAACGACCGAAATCCCTTATACATTGTGATGAAAAGGGTGAGTTTGATTCAAAAGGGTCGCTACATTTCCGAAAAGTACTTCTGGGCCGAAAATGGACACCGAATGCGAGAGTCACATTCACGTCTTCGATTGCCGACAATCCAAGCGTTCCAAACAAGCAAGCGCTTGTTCATCCATAGACGGTTGAAATCCCTCATACGTCGGGATGAAAAGGGTGAGTTCAATCCAAAAGGGTCGCTACATTTCCGAAAAGCACTTATGGGCCGAAAATGGGCACCGAATTTTAAAGTCACACTTAGTTCTTCGATTGCTGACAATCCAAGCGTTCCAAACAAGCAGGTGCTTGTTCATCCACAAACGGTCGAAATCCTTCATACATCGTGATGAAAAGGGTGAGCTCAATCCAAAAGGGTCGCTACATTTCCGAAAAGCACTTATGGGCCGAAAACGGACACCGAATGCGAAAGTCACACTCAGTTCTTCGATCGTCGACAATCCAAGCTTTCCAAACAAGCAAGTGCTTGTTCATCCACAAAAGGCTGAAATCCCTCACACGTTGTGATGAAAAGGGTGAGTTCAATTCAAAAGGGTCGCTACATTTTTGATAAGTACTTATGGGCCGAAAATGAACACCGAATGCAAAAATCACATTCACTTCTTCGATTGCCGACAATCCAAGCGTTCCAAACAAGCAAGTGCTTGTTCATCCACAAACGGTCGAAATCCCTCATACATTGTGATGAAAAGGGTGAGTTCAATCCAGAAGGGTCGCTACATTTCCGAAAAGCACTTATGGGCCAAAAATGGACACCGAATTTTAAAGTCACACTCAGTTCTTCGATTGCCGACAATCCAAGCGTTCCAAACAAGCAAGTGCTTGTTCATCCACAAACGGTCGAAATCCCTCATACGTCATGATGAAAAGGGCGTGTTCAATCTAAAAGGGTCGCTACTTTTTCGAAAAGTACTTATGGGTCGAAAACGGACACCGAATGCGAAAGTCACACACAGTTCTTCGATTGCCGACAATCCAAGCGTTCCAAACAAGCAAGCGCTTGTTCATCCACAAATGGTTGAAATCCCTCATACGTCGTGATGAAAAGGGTGAGTTCAATCCAAAAGGGTCGCTACATTTCCAAAAAGTAATTACGGGCCGAAAACGGACACCGAATGCGAAAGTCACACTCAGTTCTTCGATTGCCGACAATCCAAGCGTTCCAAACAAGCAAGCGCTTGTTCATCCACAAATGGTCGAAATCCCACATACGTCGTGATGAAAAGGGTGAGTTCAATCCAAAAGGGTGGCTTCATTTCCGAAAAGTACTTATGGACCGAAAATGGACACAGTATGCGAAAGTCACACTCAGTTCTTCGATCGCCGACAGTCCAAGCGTTCCGAACAAGCAAGTGCATGTTAATCCACAAACGGTCGAAATCCCTCATACGTCGTGATAAAAGGGGTGAGTTCAATCCAAAAGTGTCGCTACGTTATCGAAAAGTACATTTGCGCCCAAAACGGACACCATATGTAAAAGTCACGGTCAGTTCGTCGAACGTCGAAAATCCAAGCATTCCAAATAAACAAGTGCATGTTCTTCCAAAAATGCCCAAAATCCCTCATACGTCACGGCGAAGCTATGAGTTCAATCCAAAAAGGTCTCTACATTTTCGAAAAGTACTTATGGGCCGAAAACGGACACCAAATACGAAAGTCACACTCACTTCTTCGATTGCCGACAATCCAAGCGTTCCAAACAAGCAAGCGCTTGCTCAACCACAAACAGTCGAAATCCCTCATACGTCGTGATGAAAAGGGTGAGTTCAATCCAAAAGGGTCGCTACATTTTTGAAAAGTACTTATGGGCCGAAAACGGACACCGGCTGCGAAAGTCACACTTAGTTCTTCGATTGCCAACGATCCAAGCATTCCAAACAAGCAAGCCCTTGTTCATCGATAGACGGTCGAAATCCCTCATACATCGTGATGAAAAGGATGAGTTCAATCCAAAAGGGTTGCTACATTTCTGAAAAGTACTTATGGGACGAAAATGGACACCGTATGCGAAAGTCACACTCAGTTCTTCAATCGCCGACAATCCAAGCGTTCCAAACAAGCAAGTGCTTGTTCATCCACAAACGGCAGAAATCCCTCATACGTCGTGATGAAAGGGGTGAGTTTAATCCAAAAGGGTCGACACATTTCTGAAAAGTACTTATGGGCCAAAAACGGACGCCGTATGTGAAAGTCACACTCAGTTCTTCTATTGCCGACAATCCAAGCGTTCCAAACAAGCAAGCACTTGGTCATCCAAAAACGGTCGAAATCCCTCATACGTCGTGATGAAAAGGGGTGAGTTCAATCCAAAAGGGTCGCTACTTTTTCGAAAAGTACTTATGGGCCGAAAACGGACACCGAATGCGAAAGTCACACTCAGTTCTTCGATTGCCGACAATCCAAGCGTTCCAAACAAGCAAGCGCTTGTTCATCCACAAACGGTCGAAATCCCTCATACGTCGTGATGAAAGGGGTGAGTTCAACCCAAAAGGGTCGCTAAATTTCCGAAAAGTACTTATGGGCCGAAAACGGACACCGAATGCGAAAGTCACACTCAGTTCTTCGATTGCCGACAATCCAAGCGTTCCAAACAAGCAAGCGCTTGTTCATCCACAAACGGTCGAAATCCCTCATACGTCGTGATGAAAGGGGTGAGTTCAACCCAAAAGGGTCGCTAAATTTCCGAAAAGTACTTATGGGCCGAAAACGGACACCGTATTCGAAAGTCACACTCAGTTCTTCGATCGCCGACAATCCAAGCTTTCCAAACAAGCAAGTGCTTGTTCTTCCACAAACGGCCAAAATCCCTTATACGTTGTGATGAAAAGGGTGAGTTCAATTCAAAAGGGTCGCTACATTTCTGAAAAGTACTTATGGGCCGAAAACGGACACCGAATGCGAAAGTCACATTCACTTCTTCGATTGCCGACAATCCAAGCGTTCCAAACAAGCAAGTGCTTGTTCATCCACAGACGGTCGAAATCCCTCATACATCGTGATGAAAAGGGTGAGTTCAATCCAAAAGGGTCGGTACATTTTCGAAAAGCACTTATGGGCCGAAAATGGACACCGAATTTTAAAGTCACACTCAGGTCTTCGATTGCCGACAATCCAAGCGTTCCGAACAAGTAAGTGCATGTTCATCCACAAACGGCCGAAATCCCTCATACGTCGTGACGAAAGGGGTGAGTTCAATCCAAAAGGGTCGCTACATTTCTGAAAAGTACTTATGGGTCGAAAACGGACACCGTATGTGAAAGTCACACTCAGTTCTTCGATTGCCGACAATCCAAGCGCTCCGAACAAGCAAGTGCATGTTCATCCACAAACGGCCGAAATCCCTCATACGTCGTGATGAAAAGGGTGAGTTCAATCCAAAAGGGTCGCTACATTTCTGAAAAGTACTTATGGGTCGAAAACGGACACCGTATGTGAAAGTCACACTCAGTTCTTCGATTGCCGACAATCCAAGCGCTCCGAACAAGCAAGTGCATGTTCATCCACAAACGGCCGAAATCCCTCATACGTCGTGATGAAAAGGGTGAGTTCAATCCAAAAGGGTCGCTACATTTCTGAAAAGTACTTATGGGTCGAAAACGGACACCGTATGTGAAAGTCACACTCAGTTCTTCGATCGCCGACAGTCCAAGCGTTCCGAACAAGCAAGTGCATGTTAATCCACAAACAGTAGAAATCCCTCATATGTCGTGATAAAAGGGGTGAGTTCAATCCAAAAGTGTCGCTAAGTTATTGAAAAGTACATTTGCACCCAAAACGGACACCATATGTAAAAGTCACGGTCAGTTCGTCGAACGTCGAAAATCCAAGCATTCCAAATAAACAAGTGCATGTTCTTCCAAAAATTCCCAAAATCCCTCATACGTCACGACGAAGCTATGAGTTCAATCCAAAAAGGTCGCTACATTTCCGAAAAGTACTTATGGGCCGAAAACGGACACCGAATGCGAAAGTCACACTCACTTATTCGATTGCCGACAATCCAAGCGTTCCAAACAAGCAAGCGCTTGCTCATCCACAAACAGTCAAAATCCTCATACGTCGTGATGAAAAGGGTGAGTTCAATCCAAAAGGGTCGCTACATTTCCGAAAAGTACTTATGGGCCGAAAACGGACACCGTATGCGGAAGTCACCCTCAGTTCTTCGATTGCCGACAATCCAAGCGTTCCAAACAAGCAGGCGCTTGTTCATCCACAAACGGCCGAAATCCCTCATACGTCGTGACGAAAGGGGTGAGTTCAATCCAAAAGGGTCGCTACATTTCTGAAAAGTACTTATGGGCCGAAAACGGACACCGTATGCGGAAGTCACCCTCAGTTCTTCGATTGCCGACAATCCAAGCGTTCCAAACAAGCAGGCGCTTGTTCATCCACAAACGGCGGAAATCCCTCATACGTCGTGATGAAAGGGGTGAGTTTAATCCAAAAGGGTCGCTACATTTCCAAAAAGTACTTATGGGCCGAAAACTGACACCGTATGCGAAAGTCACACTCAGTTCTTCGATTGCCGACAATCCAAGCGTTCCAAACAAGCAAGCGCTTGTTCATCCACAAACGGTCGAAATCCTTCATACGTCGTGATGAAAAGGGTGAGTTAAATCCAAAAGGGTCGCTACTTTTTCGAAAAGTACTAATGGGCCGAAGACGGACACCGAATGCGAAAGTCACACTCAGTTCTTCGATTGCCGACAATCCAAGCATTCCGAACAAGCAAGCACTTGTTCATCCACAAACGGTCAAAATCCCTCATACGTCGTGATGAAAAGGGTGAGTTCAACCCAAAAGGGTCGGTAAATTTTCGAAAAGTACTTATGGGCCGAAAACGGACACCGAATGCGAAATTCACACTAAGTTCTTCGATTGCCGACAATCCAAGCGTTCCGAACAAGTAAGTGCATGTTCATACACAAACGGCCGAAATCCCTCATACGTCGTGACGAAAGGGGTGAGTTCAATCCAAAAGTGTCGCTACCTTGTCGAAAAGTACCTTTGGGCCCAAAACGGACACCATATATAAAAGTCACGGTCAGTACTTCGAACGTCGAAAATCCAAGCATTCAAAATAAACAAGTGCCGGTTCTTCCAAAAATTCCCAAAATCCATCATACGTCATGGCGAAGCTATGAGTTCAATCCAAAAGGGTCGCTACAATTCCGAAAAGTAATTATGGGCCGAAAATGGACACCGTATGCGAAAGTCACACTCAGTTCTTCAATCGCCGACAATCCAAGCGTTCCAAACAAGCAAGCGCTTGTTCATCCACAAATGGCCGAAATCCCTCATACGTCGTGATGAAAAGGGTGAGTTCAATTAAAAAAGGGTCGCTACATTTACGAAAAGTACTTTTGGGTCGAAAACGGACACCGTATGTGAAAGTCACACTCAGTTCTTCGATCGTCGACAGTCCAAGCGTTCCGAACAAGCAAGTGCATGTTAATCCACAAACAGTCGAAATCCCTCATACGTCGTGATAAAAGGGGTGAGTTCAATCCAAAAAGTGTCGCTACATTTACGAAAAGTACTTTTGGGTCGAAAACGGACACCGTATGTGAAAGTCTCACTCAGTTCTTCGATCGTCGACAGTCCAAGCGTTCCGAACAAGCAAGTGCATGTTAATCCACAAACAGTCGAAATCCCTCATACGTCGTGATAAAAGGGGTGAGTTCAATCCAAAAGGGTCGCTCGATTTTTGAAAAGTACTTATGGGCCGAAAACGGACACCGAATGCGAAAGTCACACTCACTTCTTCGATTGCCGACAATCCAAGCGTTCCAAACAAGCAAGCGCCTGCTCATCCACAAACAGTCGAAATCCCTCATACGTCGTGATGAAAAGGGTGAGTTCAATTCAAAAGGGTCGTTACATTTTTGAAAAGTACTTATGGGCCGAAAACGGACACCGACTGTGAAAGTCAAACTCAGTTCTTCGATTGCAGACAATCCAAGCGTTCCAAACAAGCAAGCCCTTGTTTATCCATAAACGGTCAAAATCCCTCATACATCATGATGAAAAGGGTGAGTTCAATCCAAAAGGGTCACTACATTTCTGAAAAGTACTTACGGGACGAAAACGGACACCGCATGCGAAAGTCACACTCAATTCTTCAATCGCCAACAATCCAAGCGTTCCAAACAAGCAAGTGCTTGTTCATCCACAAACGGTGGAAATCCCTCATACTTCGTGATGAAAGGGGTGAGTTTAATCCAAAAGGGTCGCCAAATTTCCGAAAAGTACTTATGGGCCAAAAACGGACGCCGTATGTGAAAGTCACACTCAGTTCTTCGATTATCGACAATCCAAGCGTTCCAAACAAGCAAGCGCTTGTTCATCCACAAACGGTCGAAATCCCTCATACGTCGTGATGAAAAGGGTGAGTTCAATCCAAAAGGGTCGCTAATTTTTCGAAAAGTACTTATGGGCCGAAACCGGACACCGAATGCGAAAGTCACACTCAGTTCTTCGATTGCCGACAATCCAAGCATTCCAAACAAGCAAGCGCTTGTTCATCCACAAACGGTCGAAATCCCTCATACGTCGTGATGAAAAGGGTATGTTCAACCCAAAAGGGTCGCTAAATTTCCGAAAAGTACTTATGGGCCGAAAACGGACACCGAATGCGAAAGTCACACTCAGTTCTTCGATTGCCGACAATCCAAGCGTTCCAAACAAGCAAGCGCTTGTTCATCCACAAATGGTCGAAATCCCTCATACGTTGTGATGAAAAGGGTGAGTTCAATCAAAAAGTTCGCTACATTTTCGAAAAGTACTTATGGGCCGAAAACGGACACCGTATCCGAAAGTCACCCTCAGTTCTTCGATCGCCGATAATCCAAGCTTTCCAAACAAGCAAGTGCTTGTTCATCCACAAACGGCTGAAATCCCTTATACGTTGTGATGAAAAGGGTGAGTTCAATTTAAAAGGGTCGCTACATTTTCGAAAAGTACTTATGGGCCGAAAACGAACACCGAATGCGAAAATCACATTCACTTCTTCGATTGCCGACAATCCAAGCGTTCCAAACAAGCAAGCGCTTGTTCATCCACAGACGGTCGAAATCCCTCAAACGTCGTGATGAAAAGGGTGAGTTCAATCCAAAAGGGTCGGTACATTTCCGAAAAGCACTTATGGGCCGGAAATGGACACCGAATTTTAAAGTCACACTCAGTTCTTCGATTGCCGACAATCCAAGCGTTCCAAACAAGCAAGCGCTTGTTCATCCACAAGCGGTCAAAATCCCTCATACATCGTGATAAAAAGGACGTGTTCAATCCAAAAGGGTCGCTACTATTCCGAAAAGTACTTATGGGCCGAAAACGGACACCGAATGCGAAATTCACACTCAGTTCTTCAATCGCCGATAGTCCAAGCATTCCGAGCAAGTAAATGCATGTTCATCCACAAACGGCCGAAATCCCTCATATGTCGTGACGAAAGGGGTGAGTTCAATCCAAAAGTGTCGCTACCTTATCGAAAAGTACATTTGGGCCCAAAACGGACACCATATGTAAAAGTCACGGTCAGTACTTCGAACGTCGAAAATCCAAGCATTCAAAATAAACAAGTGCCGGTTCTTCCAAAAATTCCCAAAATCCCTCATACGTCATGGCGAAGCTGTGAATTCAATCCAAAAGGATCACTACAATTCCGAAAAGTAATTATGGGCCGAAAATGGACACCGTATGCGAAAGTCACACTCAGTTCTTCAATCGCCGACAATCCAAGCGTTCCAAACAAGCAAGAGCTTGTTCATCCACAAATGGCCGAAATCCCTCATACGTCGAGATGAAAAGGGTGAGTTCAATTCAAAAGGGTCGCTACATTTTCGAAAAGTACTTATGGGTCGAAAACGGACACCGTATGGGAAAGTCACACTCAGTTCTTCGATCGCCGACAGTCCAAGCGTTCCGAACAAGCAAGTGCATGTTAATCCACAAACAGTCGAAATCCCTCATACGTCGTGATAAAAGGGGTAAGTTCAATCCAAAAGTGTCGCTACGTTATCGAAAAGTACATTTGCGCCCAAAACGGACACCATATGTAAAAGTCACACTCAGTTCTTCGATCGTCGACAATCCAAGCTTTCCAAACAAGCAAGTGCTTGTTCATCCACAAACGGTCGAAATCCCTCATACGTTGTGATGAAAAGGGTGAGTTCAATTCAAAAGGGTCGCTACATTTTCGAAAAGTACTTATGGGCCAAAAACGTACACCGAATGCGAAAATCACTTTCACTTCTTCGATAGCCGACAATCCAAGCGTTCCAAACAAGCAAGCGCTTGTTCATCCACAAACGGTCCAAATCCCTCATACGTCGTGATGAAAAGGGTGAGTTCAATCCAAAAGGGTCGCTACATTTCCGAAAAGCACTTATGGGCCGAAAATGGACACCGAATTTTAAAGTCACACTCAGTTCTTCGATTGCCGACAATCCAAGCGTTCCAAACAAGTAAGCGCTTGTTCATTCACAAACGGTCGAAATCCCTCATACATCGTGATGAAAAGGGCGTGTTCAATCCAAAAGGGTCGCTACTTTTCCGAAAAGTACTTATGGGCCGAAAACGGACACCGAATGCGAAAGTCACACGCAGTTCTTCGATTGCCGACAATCCAAGCGTTCCAAACAAGCAAGCGCTTGTTCATCCACAAACGGTTGAAATCCCTCATACGTCGTGATGAAAAGGGTGAGTTCAATCCAAAAGGGTCGCTACATTTCCGAAAAGTAATTACGGGCGGAAAACAGACACCGAATGCGAAAGTCACACTCAGTTCTTCGATTGCCGACAATCCAAGCATTCCAAACAAGCAAGCGCTTGTTCATCCACAAATGGTTGAAATCCCTCATACATCGTGATGAAAAGGGTGAGTTCAATCCAAAAGGGTGGCTACATTTCCGAAAAGTACTTATGGACCAAAAACGGACACCGTATGCGAAAGTCACACTCAGTTCTTCGATCGCCGACAGTCCAAGCGTTCCGAACAAGCAAGTGCATGTTAATCCACAAAAGTTCAAAATCCCTCATACGTCGTGATAAAAGGGGTGAGTTCAATCCTAAAGTGTCGCTACCTTATCGAAAAGTACATTTACGCCCAAAACGGACACCATAAGTAAAAGTCACGGTCAGTTCGTCGAACGTCGAAAATCCAAGCATTCCAAATTAACAGGTGCATATTCTTCCAAAAATTCCCAAAATCCCTCATACGTCACGGCGAAGCTATGAGTTCAATCCAAAAAGGTCGCTACATTTTCGAAAAGTACTTATGGGCCGAAAACGGACACCGAATGCGAAAGTCACACTCACTTCTTCGATTGTCGACAATCCAAGCGTTCCAAACAAGCAAGCGCTTGCTCATCCACAAACTATCGAAATCCCTCATACATCGTGATGAAAAGGGTGAGTTCAATCCAAAAGGGTCGCTACATTTTTGAAAAGTACTTATGGGCCGAAAACGGACACCGACTGCGAAAGTCACACTCAGTTCTTCGATTGCCGACAATCCAAGCGTTCCAAACAAACAAGCGCTCGTTCATCCACAAACAGTCGAAATCCCTCATACATCGTGATGAAAAGGGTGAGTTCAATCCAAAAGGGTCGCTACATTTCTAAAAAGTACTTATGTACCGAAAATGGACACCGTATGCGAAAGTCACACTCAGTTCTTCAATCGCCGACAATCCAAGCGTTCCAAACAAGCAAGTGCTTGTTCTTCCACAAACGGCGGAAATCCCTCATACGTCGTGATGAAAGGGGTGAGTTTAATCCAAAAGGGTCGCTACATTTCAGAAAAGTACTTATGGGCCGAGAACGGACGCCGTATGTAAAAGTCACATTCAGTTCTTCGATTGCCGACAATCCAAGCGTTCCAAACAAGCAAGCGTTTGTTCATCCACAAATGGTTGAAATCCCTCATACGTCGTGATGAAAAGGTTGAGTTCAATCCAAAACGGTCGCTACTTTTTCGAAAAGTACTTATGGGCCGAAAACGGACACCGAATGCGAAAGTCACATGCACTTCTTCGATTGCCGACAATCCAAGCTTTCCAAACAAGCAAGCGCTTGTTCATCCACAGACGGTCGAAATCCCTCATACGTCGTGATGAAAAGGGTGAGTTCAATCCAAAAGGGTCGGTACATTTTCGAAAAGCACTTATGGGCCGAAAAAGGACACCGAATTTTAAAGTCACACTCAGTTCTTCGATTGCCGACAATCCAAGCGTTCCAAACAAGCAAGCGCTTGTTCATCCACAAATGGTCGAAATCCCTCATACGTTGTGATGAAAAGGGTGAGTTCAATCAAAAAGTTCGCTACATTTCCGAAAAGCACTTATTGGCCGAAAACGGACACCGTATTCGAAAGTCACACTCAGTTCTTCGATCGCCGACAATCCAAGCTTTCCAAACAAGCAAGTGCTTGTTCATCCACAAACGGCCAAAATCCATTATACGTTGTGATGAAAAGGGTGAGTCCAATTCAAAAGGGTTGCTACATTTCCGAAAAGTACTTATGGGCCGAAAACGGACACCGAATGCGAAAGTCACATTCACTTCTTCGATTGCCGACAATCCAAGCGTTCCAAACAAGCAAGCGCTTGTTCATCCACAGACGGCCGAAATACCTCATACGTCGTGATGAAAAGGGTGAGTTCAATCCAAAGGGTCGGTACATTTCCGAAAAGCACTTATGCGCCGAAAATGGACACCAAATTTTAAAGTCACACTCAGTTCTTCGATTGCCGACAATCCAAGCGTTCCAAACAAGCAAGCGCTTGTTCATCCACAAATGGTCGAAATCCCTCATACGTCGTGATGAAAAGGATGAGTTCGATCCAAAAGTTCGCTACATTTCCGAAAAGTATTTATGGGCCAAAAACGGACACCGTATTCGAAAGTCACACTCAGTTCTTCGATCGCCGACAATCCAAGCTTTCCAAACTAGAAAGTGCTTGTTCATGCACAAACGGTCAAAATCCCTCATACGTTGTGATGAAAAGGGTGAGTTCAATTCAAAAGGGTCGCTACATTTTCGAAAAGTACTTATGGGCCGAAAACGGACACCGAATGCGAAAATCACATTCACTTCTTCGATTGCCGACAATCCAAGCGTTCCAACAAGCAAGCGCTTGTTCATCCACAAATGGTCGAAATCCCTCATACGTCGTGATGAAAAGGGTGAGTTCAATCGAAAAGGGTCGCTACATTTCCGAAAAGCACTTATGGGCCGAAAATGGACACCGAATTTTAAAGTCACACTCAGTTCTTCGATTGCCGACAATCCAAGCGTCCCAAACAAGCAAGCGCTTGTTCATCCACAAACGGTCGAAATCCCTCATACATCGTGATGAAAAGGGCGTGTTCAATCCAAAAGGGTCGCTACTTTTCCGAAAAGTACTTATGGGCCGAAAACGGACACCGAATGCGAAAGTCACGCACAGTTCTTCGATTGATGACAATCCAAGCGTTCCAAACAAGCAAGCGCTTGTTCATCCACAAACGGTCAAAATCCCTCATACGTCGTGATGAAAAGGGTGAGTTCAATCCAAAAGGGTCGCTACAGTTTTGAAAAGTAATTACAGGCCGAAAACGGACACCGAATACGAAAGTCACACTCAGTTCTTAGATTGTCGACAATCCAAGCGTTCCAAACAAGTAAGTGATTGTTCATCCACAAACGGTCGAAATCCCTCATACATCGTGATGAAAAGGGTGAGTTCAATCCAAAAGGGGTCGCTACATTTCTGAAAAGTACTTATGGGCCGAAAACGGACACCGTATGTGAAAGTCACACTCAGTTCTTCGATTGTCGCCAATCCAAGCATTCCAAACAAGCAAGCGCTTGTTCATCCACAAACGGTCGAAATCCCTCATACGTCGTGATGAAAAGGGTGAGTTCAATCCAAAAGGGTCGCTAGTTTTTCGAAAAGTACATATGGGCCGAAAACGGACACCGAATGCGAAAGTCACACTCAGTTCTTCGATTGCCGACAATCCAAGCGTTCCAAACAAGCAAGCGCCTGTTCATCCACAAATGGTCGAAATCCCTCATACGTCGTGATGAAAAGGGTGAGTTCAATCAAAAAGTTCGCTACATTTCCGAAAAGTACTTATGGACCAAAAACGGACACCGTATGCGAAAGTCACACTCAGTTCTTCGATCGCCGACAGTCCAAGCATTCCGAACAAGCAAGTGTATGTTAATCCACAAACGGTCGAAATCCCTCATACGTCGTGATAAAATGGGGGAGTTCAATCCAAAAGTGTCGCTACGTTATCGAAAAGTACATTTGCGCCCATAACGGACACCATATGTTAAAGTCACGGTCAGTTCGTCGAACGTCGAAAATCCAAGCATTCCAAATAAACAGGTGCATGTTCTTCCAAAAATGCCCAAAATCCCTCATACGTCACGACGACGCTATGAGTTCAATCCAAAAAGGTCGCTACATTTCTGAAATGTACTTATGGGCCGAAAACGGACACAGAATGCGAAAGCCACACTCACTTCTTCGATTGCCGACAATCCAAGCATTCCAAACAAGCAAGCGCTTGCTCATCCACAAACAGTCGAAATCCCTCATACGTCATGATGAAAAGGGTAAGTTCAATCCAAAAGGGTCGCTACATTTTTGAAAAGTACTTATGGGCCGAAAACGGACACCGACTGCGAAGGTCACACTCAGTTCTTCGATTGCCGACAATCCAAGCGTTCCAAACAAGCAAGCACTTGTTCATCCACAAACGGTTGAAATCCCTCATACATCGTGATGAAAAGGGTGAGTTCAATCCAAAAGGGGTCACTACATTTCTGAAAAGTACTTATGGGCCGAAAACGGACGCCGTATGTGAAAGTCACGCTCAGTTCTTCGATTGCCGACAATCCAAGCGTTCCAAACAACCAAGCGCTTGTTCATCCACAAACGGTCGAAATCCCTCATACGTCGTGATGAAAAGGGTGAGTTCAATCCAAAAGGTTCGCTACTTTTTCGAAAAGTACTTATGGCCAGAAAATGGACACCGAATGCGAAAGTCACACTCAGTTCTTCGATTGCCGACGATCCAAGCATTCCAAACAAGCAGGCGCTTGTTCATCCACAAACGGTCGAAATCCCTCATACGTCGTGATGAAAAGGGTGAGTTCAACCCAAAAGGGTCCCTAAATTTCTGAAAAGTACTTATGGGCCGAAAACGGACACCGAATGCGAAAGTCACACTCAGTTCTTCGATTGTCGACAATCCAAGCTTTCCAAACAAGCAAGCGCCTGTTCATCCACAAATGGTCGAAATCCCTCATACGTCGTGATGAAAAGGGTGAGTTCAATCAAAAAGTTCGCTACATTTCCGAAAAGTACTTATGGGCCGAAAACGGACACCGTATTCGAAAGTCACACTCAGTTCTTCGATCGCCGACAATCCAAGCTTTCCAAACAAGCAAGTGCTTGTTCATCCACAAACGGCCGAAATCCCTTATAAGTTGTGATGAAAAGGGTGAGATCAATTCAGAAGGGTCGCTACATTTCCGAAAAATACTTATGGGCCGAAAACGAACACCGAATGCGAAAGTCACATTCACTTCTTCGATTGTCGACAATCCAAGCGTTCCAAACAAGGAAGCGCTTGTTCATCCACGGACGGTCGAAATCCCTCATACGTCGTGATGAAAAGGGTGAGTTCAATCCAAAAGGGTCGGTACATTTCCGAAAAGCACTTATGGGCCGAAAATGGACACCAAATTTTAAAGTCACACTCAGTTCTTCGATTGCCGACAATCCAAGTGTTCCAAACAAGTAAGCGCTTGTTCATCCACAAATGGTCGAAATCCCTCATACATCGTGATGAAATGGGCGTATTCAATCCAAAAGGGTCGCTACTTTTCCGAAAAGTAATTATGGGCCGAAAACGGACACCGAATGTGAAAGTCACACACAGTTCTTCGATTGCCGACAATCCAAGCGTTCCAAACAAGCAAGCGCTTGTTCATCCACAAACGGTCGAAATCCCTCATACGTCGTGATGAAAAGGGTGAGTTCAACCCAAAAGGGTCGCTAAATTTCCGAAAAGTACTTATGGGCCGAAAACGGACACCGAATGCGAAAGTCACACTCAGTTCTTCGATTGCCGACAATCCAAGCGTTCCAAACAAGCAAGCGCCTGTTCATCCACAAATGGTCGAAATCCCTCACACGTCGTGATGAAAAGGGTGAGTTCAATCAAAAAGTTCGCTACATTTCCGAAAAGTACTTATGGGTCGAAAACGGACACCGAATGCGAAAGTCACACTCAGTTCTTCGATCGCCGACAATCCAAGCTTTCCAAACAAGCAAGTGCATGTTCATCCACAAACAGTCAAAATCCCTCATACGTCGTGATGAAAAGGGTGAGTTCAATCCAAAAGGGTCGCTACTTTTTCGAAAAGTACTTATAGGCCGAAAACGGACACCGAATGCGTAAGTCACACTCACTTCTTCGATTGCCGACAATCCAAGCGTTCCAAACAAAGAAGCGCTTGTTCATCCACAGACGGTCAAAATCCCTCATACGTCGTGATGAAAAGGGTGAGTTCAATCCAAAAGGGGTCACTACATTTCTGAAAAGTACTTATGGGCCGAAAACGGACGCCGTATGTGAAAGTCACGCTCAGTTCTTCGATTGCCGACAATCCAAGCGTTCCAAACAACCAAGCGCTTGTTCATCCACAAACGGTCGAAATCCCTCATACGTCGTGATGAAAAGGGTGAGTTCAATCCAAAAGGTTCGCTACTTTTTCGAAAAGTACTTATGGGCCGAAAATGGACACCGAATACGAAAGTCACACTCAGTTCTTCGATTGCCGACAATCCAAGCATTCCAAACAAGCAGGCGCTTGTTCATCCACAAATGGTCGAAATCCCTCATACGTCGTGATGAAAAGGGTGAGTTCAACCCAAAAGGGTCCCTAAATTTCCGAAAAGTACTTATGGACCGAAAACGGACACCGAATGCGAAAGTCACACTCAGTTCTTCGATTGCCGACAATCCAAGCGTTCCGAACAAGCAAGCGCCTGTTCATCCACAAATGGTCAAAATCCCTCATACGTTGTGATGAAAAGGGTGAGTTCAATCAAAAAGTTCGCTACATTTCCGAAAAGTACTTATGGGCAGAAAACGGACACCGTATTCGAAAGTCACACTCAGTTCTTCGATCGACGACAATCCAAGCTTTCCAAACAAGCAAGTGCTTGTTCATCCACAAATGGCCGAAATCCCTTATACGTTGTGATGAAAAGGGTGAGATCAATTCAGAAGGGTCGCTACATTTCCGAAAAGTACTTATGGGCCGAAAACGGACACCGAATGCGAAAGTCACATTCACTTCTTCGATTGTCGACAATCCAAGCGTTCCAAACAAGGAAGCGCTTGTTCATCCACGGACGGTCGAAATCCCTCATACGTCGTGATGAAAAGGGTGAGTTCAATCCAAAAGGGTCGGTACATTTCCGAAAAGCACTTATGGACCGAAAATGGACACCAAATTTTAAAGTCACACTCAGTTCTTCGATTGCCGACAATCCAAGCGTTCCAAACAAGCAAGCGCTTGTTCATCCATAAACGGTCGAAATCCCTCATACATCGTGATGAAAAGGGCATATTCAATCCAAAAGGGTCGCTACTTTTCCGAAAACTAATTATGGGCCGAAAACGGACACCGAATGCGAAAGTCACACACAGTTCTTCGATTGCCGACAATCCAAGCGTTCCAAACAAGAAAGCGCTTGTTCATCCACAAACGGTTGAAATCCCTCATACGTCGTGATGAAAAGGGTGAGTTCAACCCAAAAGGGTCGCTAAATTTCCGAAAAGTACTTATGGGCCGAAAACGGACACCGAATGCGAAAGTCACACTCAGTTCTTCGATTGCCGACAATCCAAGCGTTCCAAACAAGCAAGCGCCTGTTCATCCACAAATGGTCGAAATCCCTCACACATCGTGATGAAAAGGGTGAGTTCAATCAAAAAGTTCGCTACATTTCCGAAAAGTACTTATGGGCCGAAAACGGACACCGAATACGTAAGTCACACTCACTTCTTCGATTGCCGACAATCCAAGCGTTCCAAACAAGCAAGCGCTTGTTCATCCACGGACGGTCGAAATCCCTCATACGTCGTGATGAAAAGGGTGAGTTCAATCCAAAAGGGTCGGTACATTTCCGAAAAGCACTTATGGGCCGAAAATGGACACCAAAATTTAAGGTCACACTCAGTTCTTCGATTGCCGACAATCCAAGCGTTCCAAACAAGCAAGCGCTTGTTCATCCACGGATGGCCGAAATCCCTCATACGTCGTGATGAAAAGGGTGAGTTCAATCCAAAAGGGTCGGTACATTTCCGAAAAGCACTTATGGGCCGAAAATGGACACCAAAATTTAAAGTCACACTCAGTTCTTCGATTGCCGACAATCCAAGCGTTCCAAACAAGCAAGCGCTTGTTCATCCACAAACGGTCGAAATCCCTCATACATCGTGATGAAAAGGGCGTATTCAATCCAAAAGGGTCGCTACATTTCCGAAAAGTAATTATGGGCCGAAAACGGACACCGTAGTCGAAAATCACACACAGTTCTTCGATCGCGGACAATCCAAGCGTTCCAAACAAGCAAGTGCTTGTTCATCCACAAACGGCCAAAATCCCTCATACGTAGTGATGAAAAGGGTGAGTTCAATCCAAAAGGATCGCTACATTTCCGAAAAGTAATTACGGGCCGAAAACGGACATCGAATGCGAAAGTCACACTCAGTTCTTCAATTGCCGACAATCCAAGCGTTCCAAACAAGCAAGCGCTTGTTCATCCACAAATGCTCGAAATCCCTCATACGTCGTGACGAAAGGGGCGAGTTCAATCCAAAAGTGTCGCAACTTTTTCGGAAAGTACTTATGGGCCGAAAACGGACACCGAATGCGAAAGTCACACACAGTTCTTCGATTGCCGACAATCCAAGCGTTCCAAACAAGTAAGCGCTTGTTCATCCACAAACAGCCAAAATCCCTCATACGTCATGATGAAAAGGGTGAGTTAAATCCAAAAGGGTCGCTACATTTCCGAAAAGTAATTACGGGCCGAAAACGGACACCGAATGCGTAAGTCACACTCAGTTCTTCGATTGCCGACAATCCAAGCGTTCCAAACAAGCAAGCGCTTGTTCATCCAGAAACGTTCGAAATCCCTCATACGTCGTGATTAAAAGGGTGAGTTCAATCCAAAAGGGTCGTTACATTTCCGAAAAGTACTTATGGGCCGAAAACGGACACCGTATGTGAAAGTCACACTCAGTTCTTCGATTGCTGACAATCCAAGCGTTCCAAACATGCAAGCGCTTGTTCATCCACAAATGGTCGAAATCCCTCATACATCGTGATGAAAAGGGTGAGTTCAATCCAAAAGGGTCGCTACATTTCCGAAAAGTACTTATGGGCCGAAAACGGACACCGTATTCGAAAGTCGCACTCAGTTCTTCGATCGCCGACAATCCAAGCGTTCCAAACAAGCAAGTGCTTGTTTATCCACAAACGGTCGAAATCCCTCATATGTCATGATGAAAAGGGTGAGCTCAATCCAAAAGGGTCGCTACATTTTCGAAAAGTACTTATGGGCCCAAAACGGACACCGTATGCGAAAGTCAAACTCAGTTCTTCGATCGCCGACAGTCCAAGCGTTCCAAACAAGCAAGTGCATGTTAATCTACAAATGGTCGAAATCCAACTCTAATTCAACAATTATATGACGGGATTATTTAATTAAAATCAAATCTTAATTAAATATCAAATTAGAGTCAAACTCTAATTTCAAAATGTAAGGCGGTTGAATTTAATTAAAATCAAAATTTAATTAAATGACAAAACTAGAGTCTAACTCTAATTTCAAGATTTTATAGGGCGGGATTATTTAATTAAAATCTCATTTCAATTAAATATCAAATTAGAGTCCAACTCTAATTTCATAACTTAAGGCGATTGAATTTAATTAAAATCAAATTTTAATTAAATAGTAGAATTAGAGTCAAACTCTAAATCTAAGATTTTTAGGGTCAACCAGTTTAATTAAAATCAAATTTTAATCAAACACCAAATTAGAGTCTAATTCTAATTGGAATAAATTATAGGGTAAATTGATTTAATTAAAATCTAATTTTAATTAAATAGCAAATTAGAGTCAAACTCTAATTCCAAGAATAAATTTAGGGCGAGGCAATTTAATTAAAATCA
>NW_019230371.1:208204-208421 GCF_002742605.1 Olea europaea var. sylvestris
GGCTCTATTGTTATCACAATACTATTGTATGTGATCAACAATATCAGGAACTACTCCAAGTTCATTTATGAACATTATGATCCATATTGCAACTCTTTACTACTTCTGAAGTATCCATGTATTAGATTTCTACAATTGAATCAACGGCTGCTTCACGTTTGGAACCTTTCCAACATACCGCTTAAGAGTAAACCAGTTTCTCCATATGAAATCTTCT
>NW_019230371.1:214121-219438 GCF_002742605.1 Olea europaea var. sylvestris
TACGTATGGGCCGAAAACGGACACCGAATGCGAAAGTCACACTCAGTTCTTCGATTGTCGACAATCCAAGCGTTCCAAACAAGGAAGCGCATGTTCATCCACAAACGTTTGAAATCCCTCATACGTCGTGATGAAAAGGGTGAGTTCAGTCCAAAAGGGTCGCTACATTTTCGAAAAGTACTTATGGGCCGAAAACGGACACCTTATGCGAAAGTCACACTCAGTTTTCAATCGCCGACAATCTAAGCGTTCCAAACAAGCAAGTGCTTGTTCATCCACAAATGGTCGAAATCCCACATACGTCGTGATGAGAAGGTGAGTTCAATCCAAAAGGGTCGCTACATTTCCAAAAAGTACATATGGGCCGAAAACGGACACCGTATGCGAAAGTCACACTCAGTTCTTCAATCGCCCCAAGCGCTCCGAACAAGCAAGTGCATGTTCATCCACAAACGACCGAAATCCCTCATACGTTGTGACAAAAGGGGTGAGTTCAATCCAATAGTGTCGCTACCTTATCGAAAAGTACGTTTGGGCCCAAAACGGACACCATTTATAAAAGTCACGGTCAGTTCTTCGAACGTCGAAAATCTTAGCATTCCGAATAAACAAGTGCCTATTCTGCCAAAAATGCCCAAAATCCCTCATACGTCACGACGAAGCAGTGAGTTCATTCCAAAAGGGTCCCTACATTTTCGAAAAGTACTTATGGCCCGAAAACGGACACCGAATGCGAAAGTAACACTCAGTTCTTCGATCGCCGACAATCAAAACGTTCCAAACAAGCAAGTGCATGTTCATCCACAAACAGCTGAAATCCCTCATATGTCATGACGAAAGGGGTGAGTTCAATCCAAAAGAGTCGCTACCTTATCGAAAAGTATGTTTGGGCCGAAAATGGACACCGTATGCGAAAGTCACACTCAGTTCTTCAATCGCCAACAATCCAAACGTTCCAAACAAGCAAGTGCTTGTTCATCCACAAACGGCCGAAATCCCTCATACGTCGTGATGAAAAGGGTGAGTTCAATCCAAAAGGGTCACTACATTTCCGAAAAGTTCATATGGGCCGAAAACGAACACCATATGCGAAAGTCACACTCAGTTCTTCGATCGTCGACAGTCCAAGCGTTCCGAACAAGCAAGTGCATGTTCATCCCCAAACGGCTGAAATCCCTCATATGTCATGACGAAAGGGGTGAGTTCATTCCAAAAGTGTCACTACCTTATCGAAAAGTACGTTTGGGCCCAAAACGGACACCATATGTAAACGTCACGGTCAGTTCTTTGAACGTCGAAAATCCAAGCGTTCCAAATAAACAAGTCACGGTGAAGTGGTGAGTTCAATCCAAAAGGGTCGCTACATTTCTGAAAAGTACTTATGGGCCGAAAATGGACATCGTATGCGAAAGTCACACTCAGTTCTTCGGTCGTCGACAATCCAAGCGTTCCGAACAAGCAAGTGCATGTTCATCCCCAAACGGCTGAAATCCCTCATATGTCATGACGAAAGGGGTGAGTTCATTCCAAAAGTGTCGTTACCTTATCGAAATCTACATTTGGGCCCAAAACGGACACCATATGTAAACGTCACGGTCAGTTCTTTGAACGTCGAAAATCCAAGCGTTCCAAATAAACAAGTCACGGTGAAGTGGTGAGTTCAATCCAAAAGGGTCGCTACATTTCTGAAAAGTACTTATGGGCCGAAAATGGACATCGTATGCGAAAGTCACACTCAGTTCTTCGGTCGTCGACAATCCAAGCGTTCCGAACAAGCAAGTGCATGTTCATCCCCAAACGGCTGAAATCCCTCATATGTCATGACGAAAGGGGTGAGTTCATTCCAAAAGTGTCGTTACCTTATCGAAATCTACATTTGGGCCCAAAACGGACACCATATGTAAACGTCACGGTCAGTTCTTTGAACGTCGAAAATCCAAGCGTTCCAAATAAACAAGTCACGGTGAAGTGGTGAGTTCAATCCAAAAGGGTCGCTACATTTCTGAAAAGTACTTATGGGCCGAAAATGGACATCGTATGCGAAAGTCACACTCAGTTCTTCGGTCGTCGACAATCCAAGCGTTCCGAACAAGCAAGTGCATGTTCATCCCCAAACGGCTGAAATCCCTCATATGTCATGACGAAAGGGGTGAGTTCATTCCAAAAGTGTCGTTACCTTATCGAAATCTACATTTGGGCCCAAAACGGACACCATATGTAAACGTCACGGTCAGTTCTTTGAACGTCGAAAATCCAAGCGTTCCAAATAAACAAGTCACGGTGAAGTGGTGAGTTCAATCCAAAAGGGTCGCTACATTTCTGAAAAGTACTTATGGGCCGAAAATGGACATCGTATGCGAAAGTCACACTCAGTTCTTCGGTCGTCGACAATCCAAGCGTTCCGAACAAGCAAGTGCATGTTCATCCCCAAACGGCTGAAATCCCTCATATGTCATGACGAAAGGGGTGAGTTCATTCCAAAAGTGTCGTTACCTTATCGAAATCTACATTTGGGCCCAAAACGGACACCATATGTAAACGTCACGGTCAGTTCTTTGAACGTCGAAAATCCAAGCGTTCCAAATAAACAAGTCACGGTGAAGTGGTGAGTTCAATCCAAAAGGGTCGCTACATTTCTGAAAAGTACTTATGGGCCGAAAATGGACATCGTATGCGAAAGTCACACTCAGTTCTTCGGTCGTCGACAATCCAAGCGTTCCGAACAAGCAAGTGCATGTTCATCCCCAAACGGCTGAAATCCCTCATATGTCATGACGAAAGGGGTGAGTTCATTCCAAAAGTGTCGTTACCTTATCGAAATCTACATTTGGGCCCAAAACGGACACCATATGTAAACGTCACGGTCAGTTCTTTGAACGTCGAAAATCCAAGCGTTCCAAATAAACAAGTCACGGTGAAGTGGTGAGTTCAATCCAAAAGGGTCGCTACATTTCTGAAAAGTACTTATGGGCCGAAAATGGACATCGTATGCGAAAGTCACACTCAGTTCTTCGGTCGTCGACAATCCAAGCGTTCCGAACAAGCAAGTGCATGTTCATCCCCAAACGGCTGAAATCCCTCATATGTCATGACGAAAGGGGTGAGTTCATTCCAAAAGTGTCGTTACCTTATCGAAATCTACATTTGGGCCCAAAACGGACACCATATGTAAACGTCACGGTCAGTTCTTTGAACGTCGAAAATCCAAGCATTCCAAATAAACAAGTGCCTGTTCTTCCAAAAATGCCCAAAATCCCGCATACGTCATGGCGAGGCAGTGAGTTCAATCCAAAAGGGTCGCCACATTTTCGAAAAGTACTTATGGGCCGAAAATGGACACCAAATGCGAAAGTCACACTCAGTTCTTCGATTGCCGACAATCCAAGCGTTCCAAACAAGCAAGCGCTAGTTCATCCACAAACGGTCAAAATCCCTCATACATCGTGATGAAAAGGGTGACTTTAATCCAAAAGGGACGCTACATTTCCGAAAAGTACTTATGGGCCAAAAACGGACATCGTATGCGAAAGTCACACTCAGTTCTTCAATCGCCGACAATCCAAGCGTTCCAAACAAGCAAGTGCTTGTTCATCGACAAATGGTCGAAATCCTTCATATGTCGTGATGAAAAGGTGAGTTCAATCCAAAAGGGTTGCAACATTTCCGAAAAGTACTTATGGGCCAAAAACGGACACCGTATGCGAAAGTCACACTCAGTTCTTCGATCGCCGACACTCTAAGCGTTCCGAACAGGCAAGTACGTGGTCAGCCACATACGGCCGAAATCCCTCATACATCGTGATGAAAGGGGTGAGTTCAATCCAAAAGTGTCGCTACCTTATCGAAAAGTACGTTTGGGCCCAAAACGGACACCATATGTAAAAGTTACGGTCAGTTCTTCGAACGTCGAAAATCCAAGCATTCCAAATAAACAAGTGCCTGTTCTTCCAAAAATGTCAAAAATCCCTCAAAATCATGGAAAAGCTGTGAGTTCAATCCAAAAGGGTCGCTACATTTCCGAAAAGTACTTATGGGCCGAAAACGGACACCGAATACGAAAGTCAAACTCAGTTCTTCGATCGCCGACAATCCAAACGTTCCAAACAAGCAAGTGAATGTTCATCCACAAACGGCAGAAATCCCTCATATGTCATGACGAAAGGGGTGAGTTCAATCAAAAAGAGTCGCTACCCTATCGAAAAGTACGTTTGGGTCGAAAACGTACACAGTATGTGTAAGTCACACTCAGTTCTTCAATCGCCGACAATCCAAGCATTCCAAACAAGCAAGTGCTTCGTCATCCACAAACGGCCGAAATCCCTCATACGTCATGATGAAAAGGGTGAGTTCAATCCAAAAGGGTCACTACATTTCCGAAAAGTTCATATGGGTCGAAAATGGACACCATATGCGAAAGTCACACTCAGTTCTTCGATCGTCGACAGTCCAAGCATTCCAAACAAGCAAGTGCATGTTCATCCACAAACGCCAAAATCCCTCATATGTCGTGACGAAAGCGGTGAGTTCATTCCAAAAGTGTCGTTACCTTATCGAAAAGTACGTTTGGGGCTAAAACGGACACCATATGTAAAAGTCACGGTCAGTTCTTCGAACGTCGAAAATCCAAGCATTCCAAACAAGCAAGTGCTTCTTCATCCACAAACGGCCGAAATCCCTCATACGTCGTGACGAAAGGGGTGAGTTAAATCCCAAAGGGTCGCTACCTTATCGAAAAGTACTTTTGGGCCCAAAACGGACACCATATGTAAAAGTCACGGTCAGTTCTTCGAACGTCGAAAATCCAAGCGTTCCAAATAAACAAGTGCCTCTTCTTCCAAAAATGGCTAAAATCCCTTATATGTCACGGTGAAGCGGTGAGTTCAATCCAAAAGGGTCGCTACATTTCTGAAAAGTACTTATGGGCTGAAAATGGACATCGTATGCGAAAGTCACACTCAGTTCTTCGATCGCCGACAATCCAAGCTTTCCAAACAAGTAAGTGCTTGTTCATCCACAAACGGCTGAAATCCCTCATACGTCATGACGAAAAGGGGGAGTTAAATCCGAAAGGGTCGCTACCTTATCGAAAGGTACTTGTGGGTCCAAAACGGACACCATATGTAAACGTCACGGTAGAAAAGTACTGTTGGGCCCCAAACGGAAACCATATGTAAAAGTCACGGTCAGTTCTTCGAACGTCGAAAATCCAAGCGTTCCAAATAAACAAGTGCCTGTTCTACCAAAAATGCCTAAAATCCCTCATACGTCACAGAGAAGCGGTGAGTTCAATCCAAAAGGGTCGCTACATTTTCGAAAA
>NW_019230371.1:219779-241990 GCF_002742605.1 Olea europaea var. sylvestris
GTGAAGTGGTGAGTTCAATCCAAAAGGGTGGCTACATTTCCGAAAAGTACTTATGGGCCGAAAACGGACACCGAATGTGAAAGTCACACTCAGTTCTTCGATTGCCAACAATCTAAGCATTCGAAACAAGCAAGCGCTTGTTCATCCACAAACGGTCGAAATCCCTCATACGTCGTGATGAAAAGGGTGAGTTCAATCCAAAAGGGTCGCTACATTTCCGAAAAGTACTTATGGGCCGAAAACGGACACCTTATGCGAAAGTCACACTCAGTTCTTCGATCGTCGACAGTCCAAGCGTTCCGAACAAGCAAGTGCATGTTCATCCCCAAACGGCTGAAATCCCTCATATGTCATGACGAAAGGGGTGAGTTCATTCCAAAAGTGTCACTACCTTATCGAAAAGTACGTTTGGGCCCAAAACGGACACCATATGTAAACGTCACGGTCAGTTCTTCGAACGTCAAAAATCCAAGCGTTCCAAACAAGCAAGTACATGTTCATCCACAAACGGCCGAAAACCCTCATACGTTGTGACGAAAGGGGTGAGTTCAATCCAAAAGTGTCGCTACCTTATCGAAAAGTACGTTTGGGCCCAAAACGGACACCATATGTAAAAGTCACGGTCAGTTCTTCGAACGTCGAAAATCCAAGCGTTCCAAATAAACAAGTGCCCGTTCTTCCCAAAATGCCCAAAATTCCACATATGTCACGGTGAAGTGGTGAGTTCAATCCAAAAGGGTGGCTACATTTCCGAAAAGTACTTATGGGCCGAAAACGGACACCGTATTCGAAAGTCACACTCAGTTCTTCAATCACCGACAATCCAAGCGTTACAAACAGGCAAGCGCATGTTCATCCACAAACGCCGAAATCCCTCATATGTCGTGACGAAAGCGGTGAGTTCATTCCAAAAGTGTCGTTACCTTATCGAAATCTACATTTGGGCCCAAAACGGACACCATATGTAAAAGTCACGGTCAGTTCTTCGAACGTCGAAAATCCAAGCATTCCAAATAAACAAGTGCCTGTTCTTCCAAAAATGCCCAAAATCCCGCATACGTCATGGCGAGGTAGTGAGTTCAATCCAAAAGGGTCGCTACATTTTCGAAAAGTACTTATGGGCCGAAAATGGACACCAAATGCGAAAGTCACACTCAGTTCTTCGATTGCCGACAATCCAAGCGTTCCAAACAAGCAAGCGCTAGTTCATCCACAAACTGTCAAAATCCCTCATACATCGTGATGAAAAGGGTGACTTTAATCCAAAAGGGACGCTACATTTCCAAAAAGTACTTATGGGCCAAAAACGGACATCGTATGCGAAAGTCACACTCAGTTCTTCAATCGCCGACAATCCAAGCGTTCCAAACAAGTAAGTGCTTCTTCATCCACAAACGGCCGAAATCCCTCATACGTCATGATGAAAGGGGTGAGTTCAATCCAAAACGGTCGCTACATTTCCAAAAAGTACTTATGGGCCGAAAACGGACACCGCATACGAAAGTCACACTCAGTTCTTCAATTGCCGACAATCCAAGCGTTCCAAACAAGTAAGTGCTTCTTCATCCACAAACGGCCGAAATCCCTCATACGTCATGATGAAAGGGGTGAGTTCAATCCAAAACGGTCGCTACATTTCCAAAAAGTACTTATGGGCCGAAAACGGACACCGCATACGAAAGTCACACTCAGTTCTTCAATTGCCGACAATCCAAGCGTTCCAAACAAGCAAGTGCTTGTTCATCGACAAATGGTCGAAATCCCTCATATGTCATGACGAAAGGGGTGAGTTCAATCAAAAAGAGTCGCTACCCTATCGAAAAGTACGTTTGGGTCGAAAACGTACACAGTATGTGAAAGTCACACTCAGTTCTTCAATCGCCGACAATCCAAGCGTTCCAAACAAGCAAGTGCTTCGTCATCCACAAACGGCCGAAATCCCTCATACGTCATGATGAAAAGGGTGAGTTCAATCCAAAAGGGTCACTACATTTTCGAAAAGTTCATATGGGTCGAAAACGGACACCATATGCGAAAGTCACACTCAGTTCTTCGATCGTCGACAGTCCAAGCATTCCAAACAAGCAAGTGCATGTTCATCCACAAACGCCAAAATCCCTCATATGTGGTGACGAAAGCGGTGAGTTCATTCCAAAAGTGTCGTTACCTTATCGAAAAGTACGTTTGGGGCTAAAACGGACACCATATGTAAAAGTCACGGTCAGTTCTTCGAACGTCGAAAATCCAAGCATTCCAAACAAGCAAGTGCTTCTTCATCCACAAACGGCCGAAATCCCTCATACGTCGTGACGAAAGGGGTGAGTTAAATCCCAAAGGGTCGCTACCTTATCGAAAAGTACTTTTGGGCCCAAAACGGACACCATATGTAAAAGTCACGGTCAGTTCTTCGAACGTCGAAAATCCAAGCGTTCCAAATAAACAAGTGCCTCTTCTTCCAAAAATGGCTAAAATCCCTTATATGTCACGGTGAAGCGGTGAGTTCAATCCAAAAGGGTCGCTACATTTCTGAAAAGTACTTATGGGCTGAAAATGGACATCGTATGCGAAAGTCACACTCAGTTCTTCGATCGCCGACAATCCAAGCTTTCCAAACAAGTAAGTGCTTGTTCATCCACAAACGGCTGAAATCCCTCATACGTCATGACGAAAAGGGGGAGTTAAATCCGAAAGGGTCGCTACCTTATCGAAAGGTACTTGTGGGTCCAAAACGGACACCATATGTAAACGTCACGGTAGTTCTTCGAACGTCGAAAATCCAAGCGTTCCAGATAAACTCGTGCCTGTTCTTCCAAAAATGCCTAAAATCCCTCATACGTCATGGCAAAGCTGTGAGTTCAATCCAAAAGGGTCGCTACATTTCCGAAAAGTACTTATGGGCCGAAAACGGACACCGAATGCGAAAGTCACACTCAGTTCTTCGATTGCCGACAATCCAAGCGTTCCAAACAAGCAAGCGCTGGTTCATCCACAAATGGTCGAAATCCCTCATACGTCATGATGAAAAGGGTGAGTTCAATCCAAAAGGGTCACTACATTTCCGAAAAGTAGTTATGGGCCGAAAACGGACACCGTATACGAAAGTCACACTCAGTTCTTCAATCGCCGACAATCCAAGCATTCCAAACAAGCAAGCACTTGTTCATCCACAAACGGCCGAAATCCCTCATACGTCGTGATGAAAAGGGTGAGTTCAATCCAGAAGGGTTGCTACATTTCTGAAAAGTACTAATGGGCCGAAAACGGACACCGTATGCGAAAGTCACACTCAGTTCTTCGATCGCCGACAATCCAAGCGTTCCAAACAAGAAAGTGCATGTTCATCCACAAACGGATGAAATCCTTCACACGTCGTGACGAAAGGGGTGAGTTCAATCCAATAGTGTCGCTACCTAATCGAAAAGTATGTTTGGGCCCAAAACGGACACCGTATGCGAAAGTCGCACTCAGCTCTTTGATCGCGGACAATACAAGCATTCCAAAGAAGCAAGTGCTTGTTCATCCACAAACGGTCAAAATCCCTCATACATCGTGATGAAAAGGGTGAGTTCAATCCAAAAGGGTTACTACATTTCCGAAAAGTACTTATGGGCCGAAAACGGACACCGTATTCAAAAGTCACACTCAATTCTTATATCGCCGGCAATCCAAGCGTTCCAAACAAGCAAGTGCTTGTTCATCCACAAATGGCCGAAATCCCTTCTACTTCGTGATGAAAAGGGTGAGTTCAATCCAAAAGGGTCATTACATTTCCGAAAAGTACTTATGGGCCGAAAACGGACACCGTATGCGAAAGTCACACTCAGTTCTTCAATCGCCGACATACCAAGCGTTCCAAACAAGCAAGCTCTTGTTCATCCACAAACGGCCGAAATCCCTCATACGTCGTGATGAAAAGGGAGAGTTCAATCCAAAAGGGTCGCTACATTTTTGAAAAGTACTAATGGGCCGAAAACGGACACCGTATGCGAAAGTCACACTCAGTTCTTCGATCGCCGACAATCCAAGCATTCCAAACAAGCAAGTGCATGTTCATCCACAAACGGACGAAATCCCTCATACGTCGTGACGAAAGGGGTGAGTTCAATCCAATAGTGTCGCTATCTTATTGAAAAGTACGTTTGGGCCCAAAACGGACACCGTATACGAAAGTCGCACTCAGTTCTTCGATCGCCTACAATACAAGCGTTCCAAACAAGCAAGTGCATGTTCATCCACAAATGGCCGAAATCCCTCATACGTCACGACGAAGCTGTGAGTTCAATCCAAAAGGGTCGCTGTATTTCCAAAAAGTACTTATGGGCTGAAAACGGACACCGAATGCGAAAGTCACACTCAGTTCACCGATTGCCGACAATCCAAGCATTCCGAACAAGCAAGCGCTTGTTCATCCACAAACGGTCGAAATCCCTCATACGTCGTGATGAAAAGGGTGAGTTCAATCCAAAAGGTTCGCTACATTTCCGAAAAGTACTTCTGGGCCGAAAACGAATACCAAATGCGAAAGTCACACTCAGTTCTTCGATCGCCAACAATCAAAGCGTTCCAAACAAGCAAGTGCATGTTCATCCACAAACGGCCGAAATCCCTCATACGTCATGACGTAAAGGGTGAGCACAATCAAAAAGTGTCGCTACCTTATCGAAAAGTACGTTTGGTCCCAAAACGAACACCATATGTAAAAGTCACGATCAGTTCTTCGAACGTCGAAAATCTAAGCATTCCAATTAAACAATTGCCTGTTCTTCCAAAAATGCTCAATATCCCTCATACGTCATGGCGAAGCTGTGAGTTCAATCCAAAAGGGTCGTAACATTTCCGAAAAGTACTTATGGGCCGAAAACGGACACCGAATGCGAAAGTCACACTCAGTTCTTCGATCGTCGACAATCCAAGCGTTCCAAACAAGCGAGTGCATGTTCATCCACAAACGGCCGAAATCCCTCATATGTGGTGACGAAAGGGGTGAGTTCAATCCAAAAGTGTCGTTACCTTATCGAAAAGTACGTTTGGGCCCAAAACGGACACCATATGTAAAAGTCACGGTCTGTTCTTCTAACGTCGAAAATCCAAGCATTCCAAATAAACAAGTGCCTGTTCTTCCAAAAATGCCTAAAATCCCTCATACGTCATGGCAAACTTGTGAGTTCAATCCAAAAGGGTCACTACATTTCCGAAAAGCACTTATGGGCCGAAAATGGACACCGAATGCGAAAGTCACACTCAGTTCTTCGATTGCCGACAATCCAAGCGTTCCAAAAATGCAAGTGCTTGTTCATCCACAAACGGTCGAAATCCCTCATACGTTGTGATGAAAAGGGTGAGTTCAATCCAAAAGGGTTGCTATATTTTCGAAAAGTACTTATAGGCCGAAAACGGACACTGTATGCGAAAGTCACACTCAGTTCTTCGATCGGCGACAATCCAAGCGTTCCAAATGAGCAAGTGCATGTTCATCCACAAACGGCCGAAATCCCTCATGCGTTGTGACGAAAGGGGTGAGTTCAATCAAAAAGTGTCGCTGCCTTATCGGAAAGTACGTATGGGCTCAAAATGGACACCATATGCAAAAGTCACGGACAGGTTTTCGAACGTCGAAAATCCAAGCATTCCAAATAAACAAGTGCCTATTCTTCCAAAAATGCCCAAAATCCCTCATACGTCACGGTAAAGCTGTGAGTTCAATCCAAAAGGGTCGCTACATTTCCGAAAAGTACTTATGGGCCGAAAATGGACACCGAATGCGAAAGTCGCACTCAGTTCTTCGATTGTCGACAATCCAAGCGTTCCAAACAAGCAAGCACTTGTTCATCCACAAACGGTCGAAATCCCTCATACGTCGTGGTGAAAAGGGTGAGTTCAATCCAAAAGGGTCGCTACATATCTGAAAAGTACTTATGGGCTGAAAACGGACGCCGTATGCGAAAGTCACACTCAGTTCTTCGATCGCTGACAATCCAAGCGTTCCAAACAAGCAAGTGCTTGTTCATCCACAAACGGCGAAAATCCCTCATTCGTCGTGATGAAAAGGGTGAGTTCAATCCAAAAGGGTCGCTACATTTTCGAAAAGTAATTATGGGCCGAAAATGGACACCGTATGCGAAAGTCACAATCAGTTCTTCGATCGCCGACAATCAAAGCGTTCTAAACAAGCAAGTGCATGTTCATCCACAAACGGCCGAAATCCCTCATACGTCGTGACGTAAGGGGTGAGTTCAATCAAAAAGTGTCGCTACCTTATCGAAAAGTACGTTTGGTCCCAAAACGGACACCTTATGTAAAAGTCATGGTCAGTTCTTCGAACGTCGAAAATCCAAGCATTCCAAATAAACAATTGCCTGTTCTTCCAAAAATGCCCAAAATCCCTCATACGTCACGGCGAAGCTGTGAGTTCAATCCAAAAGGGTCGCTACATTTCTGAAAAGTACTTATGGGCCGAAAACGAACACCGAATGCGAAAGTAACACTCAGTTCTTCGATTGCTGACCATCCAAGAGTTCCAAACAAGCAAGCGCTTGTTCATCCACAAACGGTCAAAATCCCTCATACGTCGTGATGAAAAGGGTGAGTTCAATCCAAAAGGGTCGCTATATTTTCGAAAAGTACTTATGGGCCGAAACGGACACCGTATGCGAAAGTCACACTCAGTTCTTCAATCGCCGACAATCCAAGTGTTCCAAACAAGCAAGTGCTTGTTCATCCAAAAACGGTCAAAATCCCTCATACGTCGTGATGAAAAGGGTGAGTTCAATCCAAAAGGGTCGCTACATTTTCGAAAAGTACTTATGGGCCGAAAATGGACACCGTATGCGAAAGTCACACTCAGTTCTTCAATCGTCGACAATCCAAGCATTCCAAACAAGCAAGTGCTTGTTCATCCACAAACGGCCAAAATCCCTCATACGTCATGATGAAAAGGGTGGGTTCAATCCTAAACGGTCGCTACATTTTTGAAAAGTACTTATGGGCTAAAAACAGACACCGTATACGAAAGTCACACTCAGTTCTTCGATCGTCGACAGTCCAAGCGTTCCAAATAAGCAAGTGCTTGTTCATCCACAAACGGCCAAAATCCCGCATACGTCGTGATGAAAAGGGTGAGTTAAATCCCAAAGGGTCGCTACCTTATTGAAAAGTACTTTTGGGCCCAAAACGGACACCATATGTAAAAGTCACGGTCAGTTCTTCGAACGTCGAAAATCCAAGCGTTGCAAATAAACAAGTGCCAGTTCTTCCAAAAATGCCTAATATCCATCATACATCATGGCGAAGCTGTGTGTTCAATCCAAAAGGGTCGCTACATTTTCGAAAAGTACTTATGGGCCGAAAACTGACAACGTAAGTGAAATTCACACTCAGTTCTTCGATCGTCGACAATCCAAGCGTTCCAAACAAGCGAGTGTTTATTCATCCACAAACGGCTGAAATCCCTCATACGTCAGGATGAAAAGGGTGAGTTCAATCCAAAAGGGTCGTTATATTTTCGAAAAGTACTTATGGGCCGAAAACCGACACCGTATGTGAAAGTCACACTCTGTTCTTCGATCGCCGACAGTGCAAGCATTCCGAACAAGCAAGTGCATGTTCATCCACAAATGGCCAAAATCCCTCATACTTCGTGATGAAAAGCGTGAGTTCAATCCAAAAGGGTCGCTACCTTATCGAAAGGTTCATTTGGGCCCAAAACGGACACCATATATAAAAGTCACGGTCAGTTCTTCGAACGTCGAAAATCCAAGCGTTCCAAATAAACAAGTGAATGTTCTTCCAAAAATACCCAAAATCTCTCATACGTCACGGCAGAGCTATGAGTTCAATCCAAAAGGGTCGCTACATTTTCGAAAAGTACATATGGGCCGAAAATAGACACCGAATGCGAAAGTCATACACAGTTCTTCGATTGCCGACAATCCAAGCGTTCCAAACAAGCAAGCGCCTGTTCATCCACAAACGACCGAAATCCCTCATACGTCATGATGAAAAGGGTGAGTTCAATCCAAAAGGGTCGCTACATTTCAAAAAAGTACTTATGGGCTGAAAACGGACACCGTATGCGAAAGTCGCACTCAGTTCTTCAATCGCCGACAATCCAAGCGTTCCAAACAAGCAAGTGCTTGTTCATCCACAAACGGCAAAAATCCATCATACGTCGTGACAAAAGGGGTGAGTTCAATCAAAAAGTGTCGTTACCTTATCAAAAAGTACGTGTTAGCCCAAAACGGACACCATATGTAAAAGTCACGGTCTGTTCTTCGAACGTCGAAAATCCAAGCATTCCAAATAAACAAGTGCCTGTTCTTCCAAAAATGCCCAAAATCCCTCATACGTCATGGCAAAGCGGTGAGTTCAACCCAAAAGGGTCACTACATTTCCGAAAAGTACTTATGGGCTAAAAACGGACACCGAATGCGAAAGTCACACTCAGTTCTTCGATTGCCGACAATCCAAGCGTTCCAAACAAGCAAGTGCTTGTTCATCCATAAACGGTCGAAATCCCTCATACGTCATGATGAAAAGGGTGAGTTCAATCCCAAAGGGTCGCTACATTTCCGAAAAGTACTTATGGGCCGAAAACGGACACCGTATGCGAAAGTCACACTCTGTTCCTCAATCGCCGACAATCCAAGCGTTCCAAACAAGCAAGTGCATGTTCATCCACAAACGACCGAAATCCCTCATACGTCATGATGAAAAGGGTGAGTTCAATCCGAAAGGGTCGTTACATTTCCGAAAAGTACTTATGGGCCGAGAACGGACACCGTATGCGAAAGTCACACTCTGTTCCTCAATCGCCGACAATCCAAGCGTTCCAAACAAGCAAGTGCATGTTCATCCACAAACGACCGAAATCCCTCATACGTCATGATGAAAAGGGTGAGTTCAATCCGAAAGGGTCGTTACATTTCCGAAAAGTACTTATGGGCCGAGAACGGACACCGTATGCGAAAGTCACACTCAGTCCTTTGATCGCCGACAATCCAAGCGTTCCAAACAAGCAAGTGCATGTTCATCCACAAACGACCGAAATCCCTCATACGTCATGACGAAAGTGGTAAGTTAAATCCAAAAGTGTCGCTACCTTATCAAAAAGTACGTTTGGGCCTAAAACGGACACCATATGTAAAAGTCACGGTCAGTTCTTCGAACGTCGAAAATCCAAGCGTTCCAAATAAACAAGTGCCTGTTCTTCCAAAAATGCCCAAAATCTCTCATACGTCCAGGCAGAGCTATGAGTTCAATCCAAAAGGGTCGCTACATTTTCGAAAAGTACTTATGGGCCGAAAATAGACACCGAATGCGAAAGTCACACTCAGTTCTTCGATTGCTGACAATCCAAGCTTTCCAAACAAGCAAGCGCTTGTTCATCCACAAACGGCCGAAATCCCTCATACGTCGTGATGAAAAGGGTGAGTTCAATCCAAAAGGGTCGCTACATTTCAAAAAAGTACTTATAGGCTGAAAACGGACGCCGTATGCGAAAGTCACACTCAGTTCTTCAATCGCCGACAATCCAAGCGTTCCAAACAGGCAAGTGCTTGTTCATCCACAAATGGCAGAAATCCCTCATACGTCGTGATGAAAAGGTTGAGTTCAATCCAAAAGGGTCTCTACATTTCCGAAAAGAACTTATGGGCCAAAAACGGACACCGAATACGAAAGTCACACTCTGTTCTTCGATCGTAGACAATCCAAGCGTTCCAAACAAGCAAGTGCATGTTCATCCACAAACGGCCGAAATCCCTAATACGTCGTGACAAGGAGGGTGAGTTCATTCAAAAAGTGTCGCTACCTTATCAAAAAGTACGTTTGGGCCCAAAACGAACACCATTTGTAAAAGTCACGGTCAGTTCTTCGAACGTCAAAAATCCAAGCATTCCAAATAAACAAGTGCCTGTTCTTCCAAAAATGCCCAAAATCTCTCATACGTCACAGCAAAGCTATGAGTTCAATCCAAAAGGGTCGCTATATTTTCAAAAAGTACTTATGGGCCGAAAACAGACACCGTATGCGAAAGTCACACTCAGTACTTCGATCGCCGACAATCCTAGCGTTCCAAACAAGCAAGTGCATGTTCATCCACAAACAGACAAAATCCCTCATACGTCGTGATGAAAGGGGTGAGTTCAATCCAAAAGTGTCGCTACCTTATCGAAAAGTATGTTTGGGCCCAAAACGGACACCATATGTAAAAGTCACAGTCAGTTCTTCGAACGTCGAAAATCTAAGCATTCCAAATAAAGAAGTGCCTATTCTTCCAAAAATGCCTAAAATCCCTCATACGTCACAGCGAAGCGGTGAGTTCAATCTAAAAGGGTCGCTACATTTCTGAAAAATCATCCACAAATAGCCGAAATCCCTCATACATTGTTCCAAAAAGGGTGAGTTCAATCCAATAGGCTCGCTACATTTCCGAAAAGTGCTTACGGTCCCAAAACGAACACCGTATGCGAAAGTCACACGCAGTTGTTCGATCGCCGACATTCCAAGTGTTCCGAATAAGCAAGTGCTTGTTCATCCACAAACGGTCGAAATCCCTCGTACAATGTGATGAAAAGTGTTAGTTCAATCCAAAAGGGTCACTACATTTCTGAAAAGTACTTATGGGCCCAAAATGGACACCGTATGCGAAAGTCACACTCAGTTGTTCGATCGCTGACAATCCAAGCATTTCAAATAAGCAAGTGCTTGTTCATCCACAAACGGTCGAAATCCCTCGTACAATGTGATGAAAAGTGTTAGTTCAATCCAAAAGGGTCACTACATTTCTGAAAAGTACTTATGGGCCCAAAATGGACATCGTACGCGAAACTCACACTCAGTTGTTCGATCGATGGCAATCCAAGCGTTCCAAATAAGCAAGTGCTTCTTCATCCACAAATAGCTAAATCCCTAATACAATGTGATGAAAAGGGTGAGTTCAATATAAAGGGTCGCTGTATTTTTGAAAAGTACTTATGGGCCCAAAACGGGCACCGTATGTGAAAGTCACACTTAGTTGTTCGATCGTCGACAATCCAAGCGTTCCAAATAAGCAAGTGCTTCTTCATCCACAAATAGCTAAATCCCTAATACAATGTGATGAAAAGGGTGAGTTCAATCCAATAAGCTCGCTACCTTTCCGAAAAGTGCTTACGGTCCCAAAACGAACACCATATGCGAAAGACACACTCAATTGTTCGATCGCCGACAATCCAAGCGTTCCAAATAAGCAAGTGCTTCTTCATCCACAAATAGCTAAATCCCTAATACAATGTGATGAAAAGGGTGAGTTCAATCCAATAAGCTCGCTACCTTTCCGAAAAGTGCTTACGGTCCCAAAACGAACACCATATGCGAAAGACACACTCAATTGTTCGATCGCCGACAATCCAAGCGTTCCAAATAAGCAAGTGCTTCTTCATCCACAAATAGCTAAATCCCTAATACAATGTGATGAAAAGGGTGAGTTCAATCCAATAAGCTCGCTACCTTTCCGAAAAGTGCTTACGGTCCCAAAACGAACACCATATGCGAAAGACACACTCAATTGTTCGATCGCCGACAATCCAAGCGTTCCAAATAAGCAAGTGCTTCTTCATCCACAAATAGCTAAATCCCTAATACAATGTGATGAAAAGGGTGAGTTCAATATAAAGGGTCGCTGTATTTTTGAAAAGTACTTATGAGCCCAAAATGGACAACGTATGCGAAAGTCACACTCATTTGTTCGATCGACGACAGTCCAAGCGTTCCAAATAGCAAGTGCTTGTTCATCTACAAATGGCTGAAATCCCTCATATGATGTGATGAAAAGGGTTATTTCAATCCAAAAGGGTCACTTCATTTCTGAAAAGTACTTATGGGCCCAAAACTGACACCGTATGCATAAGTCAAACTCAGTTGTTCGATCACTGATAATTTAAGCGTTCCAAATAAGCAAGTACTTGTTCATCTAGAAATAGCCAAAATCCCTCATATGATTTGATGAAAAGGTTGAGTTCAATCGAAAAGGGTCACTACATTTTTGAAAAGAACGTATGGGCCCAAAATGGACACCGTATGCGAAAGTCAAACTCAGTTGTTTGATCGAAAACAATCCAAGCGTTCCAAATAAGCAAGTGCTTGTTCATCCACAAATGGCTGAAATCCCTCATATGATGTGATGAAACGGGTGATTTCAATCCAAAAGGGTCGCTTCATTTCCGAAAAGTACTTATGGTCCCAAAACGGACGCCGTATGCGTAAGTCACACTCAGTTGTTCGATCACTGATAATACAAGCGTTCCGAATAAGCAAGTGCTTGATCATCCACAAACAGCCAATATCCCTCATATGACATTATCAAAATGGTGAGTTCAATCCAAAAGGGTTGCTACATTTCCGAATAGTACTTATGGGTCCAAAACGGACGCCGTATACGAAAGTCACACTCAGTTGTTCGATCGTCGACAATCCAAGCGTTCCAAATAAGTAAGTGCTTGTTCATCCACAAACAGCTGAAATCCCTCTTGCATTGTAACAAAAAGGGTGAGTTCAATCCAAAAGGGTCGCTACATTTTCGAAAAGTACTTGCGGGCCCAAAAGGACACTATTTGCGAAAGTCACACTCAGTTGTTCGATCACCGACAATCCTAGCGTTCCAAATAAGCAAGTGCTTGTTCATCCACAAATAGCCAAAATCCCTCATATTCAATCCAAAAGGGTTGCTACATTTTCGAATAGTTCTTATGGGCCCAAAACGGACACCGTATGTGAAAGTCACACTCAGTTGTTCGATCGTCGACAATCCAGTCGTTCCAAATAAGCAAGTGCTTGTTCATCCACAAACAGCTGAAATCCCTCTTGCATTGTAACAAAAAGGGTGAGTTCAATCTAAAAGGGTCGCTATATTTCTGAAAAGTACTTATGGGCCCAAAACGGACACCGTATGTGAAAGTCACACTCAGTTGTTCGATCGTCGACAATCCAGTCGTTCCAAATAAGCAAGTGCTTGTTCATCCACAAATAGCTGAAATCCCTTATACATTGTTACAAAAAGGGTGATTTCAATCTAAAAGGGTCGCTATATTTCTGAAAAGTACTTATGGGCCCAAAACGGACACCGTATGTGAAAGTCACACTCAGTTGTTGGATCGTCGACAATCCAGTCGTTCCAAATAAGCAAGTGCTTGTTCATCCACAAATGGCCAAAATCCCTCATACGATGTGATGAAAAGGGTGAATTCAATCCAAAAGGGTTGCTCCATTTTCGGAAAGTACTTATGGTCCCAAAATGGACACCGTATGCGAAAGTCACACTAAGTTGTTCGATCGCTGACAATCCAAGCATTCCACATAAGCAAGTGCTTGCTCATCCACAAACGGTCGAAATCCCTCGTGCAATGTGATGAAAATGGTGAGTTCAATCCAAAAGGGTCGCTACATTTTCGAAAAGTACTTATGGTCCCAAAATGGACACCGTATGCGAAAGTCACACTTAGTTGTTCGATCGTCGACAATCCAAGCGTTCCAAATAAGCAAGTGCTTGCTCATCCACAAACGGTCGAAATCCCTCGTGCAATGTGATGAAAATGGTGAGTTCAATCCAAAAGGGTCGCTACATTTTCGAAAAGTACTTATGGTCCCAAAATGGACACCGTATGCGAAAGTCACACTTAGTTGTTCGATCGTCGACAATCCAAGCGTTCCAAATAAGCAAGTGCTTGCTCATCCACAAACGGTCGAAATCCCTCGTGCAATGTGATGAAAATGGTGAGTTCAATCCAAAAGGGTCGCTACATTTTTGAAAAGTACTTATGATCCTGAAACGGACACCGTACGCGAAAGTCACAGTCAATTGTTCGATCGCCGACAATCCAAGCGTTCCAAATAAGCAAGTGCTTGTTTATCCACAAATAGCCGAAATCCCTCATACATTGTTACAAAAAGGTTAAGTTCAATCCAAAAGGGATGCTACGTTTCCGAATAGTACTTACGGGCCCAAAATGGACGCCGTATGCGAAAGTCACACTTAGTTGTTCGATCGTCGACAATCCAAGCGTTCCAAATAAGCAAGTGCTTGCTCATCCGTAAATAGCGGATATCCCTCATGCATTGTAGCAAAAGGGGTGAGTTCAATCCAAAAGGGTTGTTACATTTTCGAAAAGTACTTATTGTCCCAAAATGGACACAGTATGCGAAAGTCACACTCAATTGTTCGATAGCCGACAATCCAAGCTTTCCAAATAAGCAAGTGCTTGTTCATCCACAAATAGCCGAAATCCCTCATACATTGTTACAAAAAGGCTGAGTTCAATCCAATAGGCTCGCTATATTTTCAAAAAGTGCTTTCGGTCCCAAAACGAACACCGTATGCGAAAGTCACACTCAGTTGTTCGATCGCCGACATTCCAAGCGTTCCAAATAAGCAAGTGCTTGTTCTTCCACAAATAGCCAAAATCCCTCATACGATGTGATGAAAAGGTTGAGTTCAATCGAAAAGGGTCGCTACTTTTTTGAAAAGTACTTATGAGCCCAAAATGAACAACGTATGCGAAAGTCACACTCATTTGTTCGATCGACAGTCCAAGCGTTCCAAATAGCAAGTGCTTGTTCATCCACAAATGGCTGAAATCCCTCATATGATGTGATGAAAAGGGTGATTTCAATCCAAAAGGGTCGCTTCATTTCTGAAAAGTACTTATGGGCCCAAAATGGACACCGTATGCGTAAGTCACACTCAGTTGTTCGATCACTGATAATCCAAGCGTTCCAAATAAGCAAGTGCTTGTTCATCCTGAAATAGCCAAAATCCCTCATACGATGTATTGAAAAGGTTGAGTTCAATCGAAAAGGGTCGCAACATTTTTGAAAAGTACTTATGGGCCCGAAATGGACACCGTATGCGAAAGTCAAACTCAGTTGTTTGATCGGCAACAATCAGAGTGTTCCAAATAAGCAAGTGCTTGTTCATCCACAAATGGCTGAAATCCCTCATATGATGTGATGAAAAGGGTGATTTCAATCCAAAAGGGTTGCTTCACTTCCGAAAAGTACCTATGGTCCCAAAACGGACGCCGTATGCGTAAGTCACACTCAGTTGTTCGATCACTGATAATCCAAGCGTTCCGAATAAGCAAGTGCTTGTTCATCCACAAATGGCTGAAATCCCTCATATGATGTGATGAAAAGGGTGATTTCAATCCAAAAGGGTTGCTTCACTTCCGAAAAGTACCTATGGTCCCAAAACGGACGCCGTATGCGTAAGTCACACTCAGTTGTTCGATCGTCGACAATCCAAGCGTTCCAAATAAGTAAGTTCTTGTTCATCCACAAATAGCCGAAATCCCTCATGAATTGTAACAAAATGGGTGAGTTCAATCCAAAAGGTTCGCTACATTTCCGAAAAGTACTTATGGGACCAAAAGGACACTGTTTGCGAAAGTCACACTCAGTTGTTCGATCGCTGACAATACAAGCGTTCCAAATAAGCAAGTGCTTGTTAATCCACAAACGGCTGAAATCCCTCATATGATGTGATGAAAGGGGTGATTTCAACCCAAAAAGGTCGCTTCATTTTCGAAAAGTACTTATAGGTCCAAAACGTACACTGTATGCGTAAGTCACACTCAGTTCTTCGATCACTGATAATCCAAGCGTTCCAAATAAGCAAGTGCTTGTTCATCCACAAACAGCCAAAATCCCTCATACGACATGATGAAAATGGTGAGTTCAATCCAAAAGGGTTGCTACATTTCCGAATAGTACTTACGGGCCCGAAACGGACGCCGTATGCGAAAGTCACACTTGTTGTTCGATCATCGACAATACAAGCATTCCAAATAAACAAGTGCTTGTTCATCCACAAATAGTCGATATCCCTCATGCATTGTAGCAAAAAGGGCGAGTTCAATCCAAAAGGGTAGCTGCATTTTCGAAAAGTACTTGTGGTCCCAAAATGGAGACCGTATGCGAAAGTGACACTCAGTTGTTCGATCGCCGACAATCCAAGCGTTCCAAATGAGCTAGTGCTTATTCATCCACAAATAGCTGAAATCCCTCATACATGGTTACAAAAATGGTCAGTTCAATCCAAAAGGGTCGCTACACTTCTGAAAAGTATTTATGGGCCCAAAACGGACACCGTATGCGAAAGTCACACTCAGTTGTTGGATCGTCGACAATCCAATCGTTCCAAATAAGCAAGCGCTTGTTCATCCACAAATGGCCAAAATCGCTCATACGATGTGATGAAAAGGGTGAATTCAATCCAAAAGGGTCGCTACATTTTTGGAAAGTACTTATGGTCCCAAAATGGACACCGAATGCGAAAGTCACACTCAGTTGTTCGATCGCTAACGATCAAAGCACTCCAAATAAGCAAGTGCTTGTTCATCCACAAACGGTCAAAATCCCTCGTACAATGCGATGAAAAGGATGAGTTCAATCCAAAAGGGTCGCTACATTTCTGAAAAGTAGTTATGGGCCCAAAATGGACATCGTATGCGAAACTCACACTCAGTTGTTCGATCGATGACAATCCAAGCGTTCCAAATAAGCAAGTGCTTTTTCACCCACAAATAGCTGAAATCCCGTATACAATGTGATGATAAGGGTGAGTTCAATACAAAGGGTCGCTATATTTTCGAAAAGTACTTCTGGGCCCAAAACGGACACCGTATGCGAAAGTCACACTCAGTTGTTGGATCGTCAACAATCCAATCGTTCCAAATAAGCAAGTGCTTGTTCATCCACAAATGGCCAAAATCCCTCATACGATGTGATGAAAAGGTGAGTTCAATCCAAAAGGGTCGCTACATTTCTGAATAGTACTTACGGGCCCAAAACGGACGTCGTATGCGAAAGTCACACTTAGTTGTTCGATCGTCGACAATCCAAGCGTTCCAAATAAGCAAGTGCTTGTTCATCCACAAATAGCTAAAATTCCTCATACATTGTTACAAAAAAGGGGAGTTCAATCCAAAAGGGTTGCTACATTTCTAAAAAGTAATTGTGGGCCCAAAACGGACACCGTATGCGAAAGTCACACTCAGTTGTTGGATCGTCGACAATCCAATCGTTCCAAATAAGCAAGTACTTGTTCATCCAAAAATGGCCAAAATCCCTCATATGATGTGATGAAAAGGGTGAGTTCAGTCCAAAAGGGTCGCTACATTTTCAAAAAGTACTTATGGTCCCAAACTGGACACCGTATGCGAAAGTCACACACAATTCTTCGATCGTCGACAATCCAAGCGTTCCAAATAAGCAAGTGCTTGTTCATCCACAAATAGCCAAAATCCCTCATACATTGTTACAAAAAGGGTGAGTTCAATCCAATAGGCTCGCTACATTTCCGAAAAGTGCTTACCGTCCCAAAACGAACACCGTATGCGAAAGTCACACTCAGTTGTTCGATCGTCGACATTCCAAGCGTTCCAAATAAGCAAGTGCTTGTTCATCCACAAATAGCCAAAATCCATCATACGATGTGATGATAAGGTTGAGTTCAATCGAAAAGGGTCGCTACATTTTTTAAAAGTACTTATGGGCCCAAAATGGACAACGTATGCGAAAGTCACACTCAGTTGTTCGATCGATGACAGTCCAAGCATTCCAAACAGCAAGTGCTTGTTCATCCACAAATCACTGAAATCCCTCATATGATGTGATGAAAAGGGTGATTTCAATCCAAAAGGGTCGCTTCATTTCTGAAAAGTACTTATGGGCCCAAAAATGGACACCGTATGCGTAAGTCACACTCAGTTGTTTGATCACTGATAATCCAAGCGTTCTAAATAAGCAAGTGCTTGTTCATCCAGAAATAGCAAAAATCCCTCATACGATGTGATGAAAAGGTTGAGTTCAATCGAAAAGGGTCGCTACATTTTTGAAAAGTACTTATGGGCCCAAAATGGACACCGTACGAGAAAGTCAAACTCAGTTGTTCGATCGACAACAATCCAAGTGTTCCAAATAAGCAAGTGCTTGTTCATCCACAAATGGCTGAAATCCCTCATATGATATGATGAAAAGGGTGATTTCAATCCAAAAGGGTCGCTTCACTTTCGAAAAGTACTGATGGTCCTAAAACGAACGCCGTATGCGTACGTCACACTCAGTTGTTTGATCACTGATAATTCAAGCGTTCCGAATAAGCAAGTGCTTGTTCATCCACAAATAGCCAAAATCCCACATACGACATGATGAAAATGGTGAGTTCAACCCAAAAGGGTTGCTACATTTCCAAATAGTATTTATGGGCCCAAAACGGACGCCGTATACGAAAGTCACACTTAGTTGTTCGATCGTCGAGAATCCAAGCGTTCCAAATGAGTAAGTGTTTGTTCATCCACAAATAGCCGAAATCCCTCATGCATTGTAACAAAAAGGGTGAGTTCAATCGAAAAGGGTCGCTACATTTCTGAAAAGTACTTATAGGCCCAAAACGGACACTGTATGCATAAGTCACACTCAGTTCTTCGATCACTGATAATCCAAGCGTTCCAAATAAGCAAGTGCTTGTTCATCCACAAATAGCCGATATCCCTCATGCATTGTAGCAAAAGGGGTGAGTTCAATCCAAAAGGGTCGCTACATTTTCGAAAAGTATTTATGGTCCCAAAATGGACACCGTATGCGAAAGTCACACTCAGTTGTTCGATCGTCGACAATCCAAGCGTTCAAAATAAGCAAGTGCTTGTTCATCCACAAATAGCCGATATCCCTCATGCATTGTAGCAAAAGGGGTGAGTTCAATCCAAAAGGGTCGCTACATTTTCGAAAAGTATTTATGGTCCCAAAATGGACACCGTATGCGAAAGTCACACTCAGTTGTTCGATCGTCGACAATCCAAGCGTTCAAAATAAGCAAGTGCTTGTTCATCCACAAATAGCCGATATCCCTCATGCATTGTAGCAAAAGGGGTGAGTTCAATCCAAAAGGGTCGCTACATTTTCGAAAAGTATTTATGGTCCCAAAATGGACACCGTATGCGAAAGTCACACTCAGTTGTTCGATCGTCGACAATCCAAGCGTTCAAAATAAGCAAGTGCTTGTTCATCCACAAATAGCCGATATCCCTCATGCATTGTAGCAAAAGGGGTGAGTTCAATCCAAAAGGGTCGCTACATTTTCGAAAAGTATTTATGGTCCCAAAATGGACACCGTATGCGAAAGTCACACTCAGTTGTTCGATCGTCGACAATCCAAGCGTTCAAAATAAGCAAGTGCTTGTTCATCCACAAATAGCCGATATCCCTCATGCATTGTAGCAAAAGGGGTGAGTTCAATCCAAAAGGGTCGCTACATTTTCGAAAAGTATTTATGGTCCCAAAATGGACACCGTATGCGAAAGTCACACTCAGTTGTTCGATCGTCGACAATCCAAGCGTTCAAAATAAGCAAGTGCTTGTTCATCCACAAATAGCCGATATCCCTCATGCATTGTAGCAAAAGGGGTGAGTTCAATCCAAAAGGGTCGCTACATTTTCGAAAAGTATTTATGGTCCCAAAATGGACACCGTATGCGAAAGTCACACTCAGTTGTTCGATCGTCGACAATCCAAGCGTTCAAAATAAGCAAGTGCTTGTTCATCCACAAATAGCCGATATCCCTCATGCATTGTAGCAAAAGGGGTGAGTTCAATCCAAAAGGGTCGCTACATTTTCGAAAAGTATTTATGGTCCCAAAATGGACACCGTATGCGAAAGTCACACTCAGTTGTTCGATCGTCGACAATCCAAGCGTTCAAAATAAGCAAGTGCTTGTTCATCCACAAATAGCCGATATCCCTCATGCATTGTAGCAAAAGGGGTGAGTTCAATCCAAAAGGGTCGCTACATTTTCGAAAAGTATTTATGGTCCCAAAATGGACACCGTATGCGAAAGTCACACTCAGTTGTTCGATCGTCGACAATCCAAGCGTTCAAAATAAGCAAGTGCTTGTTCATCCACAAATAGCCGATATCCCTCATGCATTGTAGCAAAAGGGGTGAGTTCAATCCAAAAGGGTCGCTACATTTTCGAAAAGTATTTATGGTCCCAAAATGGACACCGTATGCGAAAGTCACACTCAGTTGTTCGATCGTCGACAATCCAAGCGTTCAAAATAAGCAAGTGCTTGTTCATCCACAAATAGCCGATATCCCTCATGCATTGTAGCAAAAGGGGTGAGTTCAATCCAAAAGGGTCGCTACATTTTCGAAAAGTATTTATGGTCCCAAAATGGACACCGTATGCGAAAGTCACACTCAGTTGTTCGATCGCCGACAATCCAAGCGTTCCAAATAAGCAAGTTCTTGTTCATCCACAAACAGCCAAAATCCCTCATACGACATGATGAAAATGGTAGTTCAATCCAAAAGGGTCGATACATTTCCGAATAGTACTTACGTGCCCGAAACGGACGCCGTATGCGAAAGTCACACTTAGTTGTTCGAGCGTTGACAATCCAAGCGTTCCAAATAAGAAAGTGCTTGTTCATCCACAAATAGCCGATATCCCTCATGCATTGTAGCAAAAGGGGTGAGTTCAATCCAAAAGGGTCGCTACATTTCTGAAAAGTACTTATGGGCCAAAAACGAACACCGTATGCGAAAGTCACACTCAGTTGTTCGATCGTCGACAATCCAATCGTTCCAAATAAGCAAGTGCTTGTTCATCCACAAATAGCCGATATCCCTCATGCATTGTAGCAAAAGGGGTGAGTTCAATCCAAAAGGGTCGCTACATTTCTGAAAAGTACTTATGGGCCAAAAACGAACACCGTATGCGAAAGTCACACTCAGTTGTTCGATCGTCGACAATCCAATCGTTCCAAATAAGCAAGTGCTTGTTCATCCACAAATAGCCGATATCCCTCATGCATTGTAGCAAAAGGGGTGAGTTCAATCCAAAAGGGTCGCTACATTTCTGAAAAGTACTTATGGGCCAAAAACGAACACCGTATGCGAAAGTCACACTCAGTTGTTCGATCGTCGACAATCCAATCGTTCCAAATAAGCAAGTGCTTGTTCATCCACAAATAGCCGATATCCCTCATGCATTGTAGCAAAAGGGGTGAGTTCAATCCAAAAGGGTCGCTACATTTCTGAAAAGTACTTATGGGCCAAAAACGAACACCGTATGCGAAAGTCACACTCAGTTGTTCGATCGTCGACAATCCAATCGTTCCAAATAAGCAAGTGCTTGTTCATCCACAAATAGCCGATATCCCTCATGCATTGTAGCAAAAGGGGTGAGTTCAATCCAAAAGGGTCGCTACATTTCTGAAAAGTACTTATGGGCCAAAAACGAACACCGTATGCGAAAGTCACACTCAGTTGTTCGATCGTCGACAATCCAATCGTTCCAAATAAGCAAGTGCTTGTTCATCCACAAATAGCCGATATCCCTCATGCATTGTAGCAAAAGGGGTGAGTTCAATCCAAAAGGGTCGCTACATTTCTGAAAAGTACTTATGGGCCAAAAACGAACACCGTATGCGAAAGTCACACTCAGTTGTTCGATCGTCGACAATCCAATCGTTCCAAATAAGCAAGTGCTTGTTCATCCACAAATAGCCGATATCCCTCATGCATTGTAGCAAAAGGGGTGAGTTCAATCCAAAAGGGTCGCTACATTTCTGAAAAGTACTTATGGGCCAAAAACGAACACCGTATGCGAAAGTCACACTCAGTTGTTCGATCGTCGACAATCCAATCGTTCCAAATAAGCAAGTGCTTGTTCATCCACAAATAGCCGATATCCCTCATGCATTGTAGCAAAAGGGGTGAGTTCAATCCAAAAGGGTCGCTACATTTCTGAAAAGTACTTATGGGCCAAAAACGAACACCGTATGCGAAAGTCACACTCATTTGTTGGATCGTCGATAATCCAATCGTTCCAAATAAGCAAGTTCTTGTTCATCCACAAATGGCGAAAATCCCTCATACGATGTGATGAAAAGGGTGAGTTCAATCCAAAAGGGTCGCTACATTTTCGAAAAAGTACTTATCGTCCCAAAATGGACACCGTATGCGAAAGTCACACTCAATTGTTCGATCGCCGACAATCCAAGCATTCCAAATAAGCAAGTGCTTGTTCATCCACAAATAGCCGAAATCCCTCATACATTGTTACAAAAAGGATGAGTTCAATCCAAAAGGGTTGCTACATTTCCGAATAGTACTTATGGGCCCAAAACGGACGCCGTATGCGAAAGTCACACTTAGTTGTTCGATCGTCGACAAT
>NW_019230371.1:242375-247861 GCF_002742605.1 Olea europaea var. sylvestris
ACCAAAAGGGTGAGTTCAATCCAAAAGGGTCGCTACATTTCTGAAAAGTACTTATGGGCCCAAAACGGACACCGTATGCGAAAGACACACTCAGTTGTTGGATCGTCGACAATCCAATCGTTCCAAATAAGCAAGTGCTTGTTCATCTAGAAATAGCCAAAATCCCTCATACGATGTGATGAAAAGGTTGAGTTCAATCGAAAAGGGTCGCTATATTTTTGAAAAGTACTTTTGGGCCCAAAATGGACACCGTATGTGAAGTCACACTCAGTTGTTCGATCGATAACAATACAAGCATTCCAAATAAGCCAGTGCTTGTTCATCGACAAATGGCTGAAATCCCTCACATGATGTGATGAAAAGGATGATTCCAATCCAAAATGGTCACTTCATTTCCGAAAAGTAATTATGGTCCCAAAACGGACACCGTATGCGTAAGTCACACTTAGTTGTTCGATCACTGATAATCCAAGTGTTCCGAATAAGCAAGTGCTTGTTCATCCACAAACAGGCAAAAATCCCTCATTTGATGTGATTAAAAGTGTGATTTCAATCCTAAAGGGTCGCTTCATTTTCGAAAATTACTTATGGGCCCAAAACGAACACCGTATGCAAAAGTCACACTCAGTCGTTGGATCGCCGACAATCCAATCGTTCCAAATAAGCATGTGCTTGTTCATACACAAATGGCCAAAATCCCTCATACGATGTGATGAAAAGGGTGAATTCAATCCAAAAGGGTCAGTACATTTTCAGAAAGTACTTATGGTCTCAAAATGGACACCGTATGCGAAAGTCACACTCAGTTGTTCGATCGCCGACAATCCAAGCGTTCCAAATAAGCAAGTGCTCGTTCATCCTCAAATAGCCGAAATCCCTCATACATTGTCACAAAAAGGGTAAGGTCAATCCAATAGGCTCGCTACATTTTCGAAAAGTGCTTACGGTCCCAAAACGGACACCATGTGCGTAAGTCACACTCAGTTGTTCGATCGTCGACTTTCCAAGCGTTCCAAATAAGCAAGTGCTTGTTCATCCACAAATAGCCAAAATCCCTCATACGATGTATTGAAAAGGTTGATTTCAATAGAAAAGGGTCGCTACATTTTTTAAAAGTACTTATGGGCCCAAAATGGACACCATACGCGCAAGTCACACTCAGTTGTTCGATCGACAACAATCCAAGCGTTCCAAATAAGCAAGTGCTTGTTCATCCACAAGTGGCTAAAATCCCTCATATGATGTGTTGAAAAGGGTGATTTCAATCCAAAAGGGTCGCTTCATTTCTGAAAAGTACTTATGGTCCCAAAACGGACACCATATGCGTAAGTCACACTCAGTTGTTCGATCACTGATAATCCAATCTTTCCAAACAAGCAAGTGCTTGTTTATCCAAAAACAGGCAAAATCCCTCATACGATGTGATGAAAAGGTTGAGTTCAATCGAAAAGGGTCGCTACATTTTTGAAAAGTACTTATGGGCCCAAAATGGACACCGTACGCGTAAGTCACACTCAGTTCTTCGAACACTGATAATCCAAGCGTTCCAACAAATAGCCAAAATCCCTCATACGATGTATTGAAAAGGTTGATTTCAATAGAAAAGGGTCGCTACATTCCGAAAAGGACACCATATGCGTAAGTCACGCTCAGTTGTTCGATCGACAACAATCCAAGCATTTCGAATAACCAAGTGCTTGTTCATCCACAAATGGCCGAAATCCCTCATATGATGTGATGAAAAGGGTTATTTCAATCCAAGAGGGTTGCTTCATTTCTGAAAAGTACTTAAGGTCCCAAAACGGACACCGTATGCCTAAGTCACACTCAGTTGTTCGATCACTGATAATCCAAGCGTTCCAAATAAGCAAGTGCTTGTTCATCCATAAACAGCCAAAATCCCACATACGACATGATGAAAATGGTGAGTTCAATCAAAAAGGTTGCTACATTTCTGAATACTACTTACGGGCCCAAAACGGACGACGTATACGAAAGTCACACTCAGTTGTTCGATCGTCGACAATCCAAGCGTTCCAAATAAGCAAGTGCTTGTTCATCCACATATAGACGATGTCCCTCATGCATTGTATCAAAAAGGGTGAGTTCAATCCAAAAGGGTCGCTACATTTCTGAAAAGTACTTATGGGCCCAAAACGGACACTGTATACGAAAGTCACACTTAGTTGTTCGATCGCCAACAATCAAAGCGTTCCAAATAAGCAAGTGCTTGTTCATCCACAAATGGCCAAAATCCCTCATACAATGTGATGAAAAGGGTGAGTTCAATCCAAAAGGGTCGCCACATTTCCGAAAAGTACTTATGGTCCCAAAATGGACACTGTATGCGAAAGTCACACTCAGTTGGTTGATCGCCGACAATCCAAGCGTTCCAAATAAGCAAGTGCTTGTTCATCCTCAAACAGCCGAAATCCCTCATACATTGTTACAAAAAGGGTGAGTTCAATCCAAAAGGGTCGCTACATTTTTGAAAAGTACATATGGGCTCAAAACGGACACCGTATGCGAAAGTCACACTCAGTCGTTGGATCGTCGACAATCCAATCGTTCTAAATAAGCATGTTCTTGTTAATCCACAAATGGCCAAAATCCCTCATACGATGTGATGAAAAGGGTGAGTTCAATCCAAAAGGGTCGCTACATTTTTGGAAAGTACTTATGGTCCCAAAATGGACACCGTATGCGAAAGTCACACTCAATTGTTCGATCGTCGACAATCCAAGCGTTCCAAATATGCAAGTACTTGTTCATCCTCAAATGGCCAAAAAATCCCTAATACAATGTGTTGAAAAGGGTGAGTTCAATCAAAAAGGGTCGCTACATTTCTGAAAAATACTTATGGGCCCAAAATGGACACCTTATGCGAAAGTCACACTCAGTCGTTGGATCGTCGACAATCCATTCGTTCTAAATAAGCAAGTGCTTGTTCATCCACAAATGGCCAAAGTCCTTCATACGATGTGATGAAAAGGGTGAGTTCTATCCAAAAGGGTCGCTACATTTTCGAAAAGTACTTATGGTCCCAAAATGGATACCGCATGCGAAAGTCACACTCAGTTGTTTGATCACCGACAATCCAAGCGTTCCTAATAAGAAATTACTTGTTCATCCACAAATAGCCGATATCTCTCATGCATTGTAACAAAAAGGGTGAGTTCAATCCAAAAGGGTCGCTAGATTTTCGAAAAGTACTTATGGTCCCAAAATGGACACCGTATGCGAAAGTCACAATCAGTTGTTCGATCGTCGACAATCTAAGCGTTCCAAATAAGCACGTACTTGTTCATCCACAAACGGCCAAAATCCTTCATACAATGTGATGAAATGGGTGAATACGAAAGTCACACTCAGTTGTTCGATCGTTGACAATCCAAGCGTTCCAAATGAGCAAGTGCTTGTTCATCCACAAATGGCCAAAATCTCTCATACATTGTTACAAAAAGGGTGAGTTCAATCCAAAAGGGTCGCTACATTTCTGAAAAGTAATTATGGGCCCAAAACGGGCACCGTATACGAAAGTCACACTCAGTTGTTCGATCGTCGACAATCCAATCGTTCCGAATAAGCAAGTGCTTGTTCATCCACAAATGGCCAAAATCCCTCATAAGATGTGATGAAAAGGGTGAGTTCAATCCAAAAGGGTCGCTACATTTTCGAAAAGTACTTATGGTCCCAAAATGGACACCGTATGCGAAAGTCACACTCGGTTGTTCGATCGCCGACAATCCGAGCTTTCCAAATAAGCAAGTGCTTGTTCATCCGTAAATGGCTAGAATCCCTCATATGATGTGATGAAAAGGGTGATTTCAATCCAAAAGGGTCGCTTCATTTTCGAAACGTACTTATAGGCCCAAAACGGGCACCGTATGCGTAAGTCACACTCAGTTGTTCGATCACTGATAATCCAAGCGCTCCAAACAAGCAAGTGCTTGTTCATCCACAAATAGCCAAAATCCCTCATACGACATGATGAAAATGGTGAGTTCAATCCAAAAGGGTTGTTACATTTTCGAATAGTGCTTACGGGCCCAAAACGGACGCCGTCTACGAAAGTCAGACTCAGTTGTTCGATCGTTGACAATCCAAGCGTTCCAAATAAGCAAGTGCTTGTTCATCCACAAATAGCCAATATCCCTCAAGCATTGTAACAAAAAGGGTGAGTTCAATCAAAAAGGGTCGCTACATTCCGAAAAGTCCTTATGGGCCCAAAATGGACACCATATGCGAAAGTCACACTCAGTTGTTCAATCGCCGACAATCAAAGCGTTCCAAATAAGCAAGTGCTTATTCATCCACAAATAGCCGAAATCTCTCATACATTCATACAAAAAGGAAGAGTTCAATCCAAAAGGGTCACTACATTTCTGAAAAGTACTTATGGGCCCAAAACGGACACCGTATGCGAAAGTCACACTTAGTCATTGGATCGTCGACAATTCAATCGCTCCAAATAAGCAAGTGATTGTTCATCCACAAATGGCAAAAATCCCTCATAAGATGTGATGATAAGGGTGAGTTCAATCCAAAAGGGTCGCTACATTTTCGAAAAGTATTTATGGTTCCGAAATGGACACCGTATGCAAAAGTCACACTCAGTTGTTCGATCGCCGACAATCTAAGCGTTCCAAATAAGCACGTACTTGTTCATCCACAAACGGCCAAAATCCTTCATACAATGTGATGAAATGGGTGAGTCCAATCCAAAATGGTCGCTACGTCTTTGAAAAGTCTTTATGGGCCCAAAATGGACACCGTATGCGAAATTACACTCAGTGGTTCGATCGACGACAATCCAGTGTTCGAAATAAGCAAGTACTTTTTCATCCACAAATGGCTAAAATCCCTCATACAATGTGATGAAAAGGGTTAGTTCAATATAAAGGGTCGCTATGTTTTCGAAAATTACTTATGGGCCCAAAACGGACACCGTATGCGAAAGTGACACTCAGTTGTTGGATCGTCGACAATCCAATCGTTCCAAATAAGCAAGTGCTTGTTCATCCACAAATGGGCAAAATCCCTCATACGATGTGACAAAAAGGGTGAGTTCAATATAAAGGGTCGCTACATTTTCGAAAAGTACTTATGGTCCCAAAATGGACACCGTATGCGAAAGTCACACTCAGTTGTTCGATCGCCGACAATCCAAGCGTTCCAAATAAGCAAGTGCTTGTTCATCCACAAATAGCTTAAATCCCTCATACATTGTTATAAAAACGGTGAGTTCAATCCAATAGGCTCGCTACATTTCCGAAAAGTGCTTATGGTCCCAAAACGAACATCGTATGCAAAAGTCACACTCAGTTGTTCGATCGCCGACATTCCAAGCGTTCCAAATAAGCAAGTGCTTGTTCATCTAAAAATAGCCAAAATCCCTCATACGATGTGATGAAAAGGTTGAGTTCAATCGAAAAGGGTCGCTACATTTTTGAAAAGTACTTATGGGCCCAAAATGGACACCTTAT